>NC_056732.1:1579185049-1579282549 GCF_019279795.1 Protopterus annectens | reverse complement strand
CTTCCTCTTCTTTCTGACCATTGTGTCACCAAATGACCATGTAGGGTCATATTGAGAATTGTGCAATCAATAGGTCTTAGAACATCAGAACAATGGATAATAGTGTAAATCTCCCACATTGTGGTATTTCTGTCTTCTGCAGTCCTTGGAAACCATGTATACTCTTCTATGTGCTGCAGCATTATATCGAGGAACAGGATATGTGAGGTTGCCACCTGTGGTATTCTTACTCTGTCCTCTGTAGATAGAGGAAATGCTCTTGTAGCCGGTATCATTAAAGCTGAAAATAGTTTAGTGTCCACTGGGATGGGCAGTCCATGTAACTTTCTTGGTTATGCAGCCTAGAATTTTGCTGAATGTCCAGATTTTGCCTATTATTTTTTGGTATGTTAGTAGACTTAACATAATAAAGTCTAACCTCATTGCTCCTTGGGCTACTGTCAAATCCTGACCTCTGTGACCTTATTCAATGAGTGTGTTTCAGTCAAGTGCATTTATATGAACATTGGGCCACTATGAAATTTATTAAGGAAGTTAATTGTAAGACAATAAAACAAGCAAAGCATTTTCTTTTAAAAGTATATTCATGGATTAAAAAAACTAGAAGAAAGCAGATAACATTTGCAGACTCTAGAGCTTCATTTCTGGCTTTGCCAGTCAGATATAACAGCCAGATCTCAGTGAAAGGAAAAACAGCAACTAACGATATCTTTCTAGTTTGTATTTACGTATCTATTTATTATCTTTAATTGCAAATGCTCTAATGAGTGTGTACCTTTTGGAAGTCTGCAGAGAAACTACAGATATGAACATCATGGGCGGATTCCAAAAGCTATTTGCAGACAGTGCAGCATACAGAAGCAAGACGTCAGGCACCAGATGCAGATGCAATTTCAGGAAACACTCTGAATGCAGTCCAAGTCTTAGCTATTCAGAGTAGGATAATTAGGAATTCAATGCATGCCCGTCTAATTCCAAAACACATCTTTTGTGCCCAGTGCAACTTAAATGCAACAAAATGCAATGCTGAGGGGGCGGAGCCTGAATTGCTAACTGAAAAGCAGCATTTTTTGGAGCTCCATAGATTAGTACTAAATTCAGGAAATTATTTATTACTAACAAAACTACTACAAATATTTAGTTAATAGTCTAAAGCAACTAAATACAAATGTTGGTGGATTTCTAAAAGAAAGTTCCTGTCAAATTACTTAGAAGTCTATACACAGCATCTGAAGAGATGAGCAACCTAAAGAATTCTCATGCTGACTTGACACTAAAAGGAACTACAACTGGTGACTACCACATTACAAGAATTATCAACAAAAATGGATGATTTTAAGATTAATCTACAGAACCTAGAAGAGAACTCACAGAAGCAAACAGAAGTCTTCAAAGAAATACTTCAGCAACACCAGTCAAAGTTAACAAACATTGAAACTTCTTTGACTGACATTGATCAAAGGCTCAAAGAGGAGGAAACACAAACAGAGTTTCTCTTGAAGCAGAATACTTGGTTATCTAACAAACTAGATGATCTTGAAAATAGAGAGAGAAGGTCAAACATCAGGATTTTTGGTTTACCTGAGAAAACAGAAGGAGGGGACACTATATATTTCCTAAACTCTTGGATACCAGAGGTTCTAAATTTTAAAGAAGGTTTTTCCTTTGGAATAGAAAAGGCCCATCGTGCTCTGGGGAATAGAACTTCAGCAACAACTTCATCAACATCCACCATACCACCAAGATCAATTATAGTAAAATTCTTATCTTTTATGGACAAAGAACTGGTGTTAAAAACAGCTTGGAGGAAAAGTCCTATACTCTATAACCAGAACACAATACGATTTGACAATGACTACTCCACTAAAGTGCTGGAATAGAGAAAAAAGGTATGGCCTCTAATAAAAACTCTAAAACAGAATAATATTAAAGCTCAAATAGCCTTTCCTGCAAAAATTAAAATAATGCACCTAAGTGAGATGAGAACCTTCAACACTCTGGAAGAAGCCGTGCATTTCATTCAAAACAATAACATTATAACCATTTCTGAAGATATGGAATGGGCATCCCCATCCCTGAAGAGAACCACTGACAAAAATGGCTGGACTGATGTAAAAAAAAAGAAACAGAAAACTGAATCCAAAGTACCAAGTTCTATGAAATCTCTCAAAGTGTCAACTGCAACCTAACTATGAAAAGCATCTAAATGGTCTCACTATGTATTAATACCTTTAATCCCATGCATTTATTCACAGCATATATATATATATATATATATATATATATATATATATATATATATATATACAAGAAAAGGTATGTTTCCTATAACTATTTATACATGTCTTACCATCCTATTAAATTTCTCTTCTTCTCTTTGTTTTAATAAATAAATGTTAACAATTTCTACTACTTAATATAGCTATTTATTTAATCTAGTAATATCAAAGTTAAATTATTATGTTTTATAACTATGTTTTTCAGCCTATTAGTGTCATGTCTATTATTTAATTAATTTTCCTTTTATTAAAATGCTTATTGTTATTTTCAGTCCGAGTCTCATACAGTAGCACTTATAGGCTTTTTAGACTATATTAATGAAATGTTCCTTGTAGCTACGAAACGTTCCCATTTTTAAATGGAGAAATGCTATTGAGATCTGTCAGTTAAAATTAAAGTAACAAGAAGGTATTTCCTCATTGCTGATGTGAATGAGGATGTTAAGAAAGAGACTTGTTTCGAGTTGCAGTTATAACATGTAGTAAATTGTCTATAATATAAATCTGGAGTTTACCTTGCTTATCATTTAGTAATGGTAAAGTAAATATATATATATACTTTATCTGATTGGCTTTGATTGTTCCAAACTGGTGTGTGGTTGTCAGTCTAGGTGCGTATAAAACAGTTATTTATTTAGTTATTTATTTATTTTTTTCTATTTTTGCTTTTACATTTTAAATATGCTACCTAAATTTCATTCCATGTTAAAATGTTAGATCGATTAGTAACTAACATACTGTGATTGGGAACAGTATAGAATTATTTTAATTAAGAGAAAATGAATGTCCTGCCTTTGGACGATGCTTTAGAGTAATGTATGGAAGAGGTGATCTAACAAACTGCAAATATACACAGACTACACATTAATTTATATTCATTACAGTATTAAAACATCAACTTCCTTTCCTGGCATAAATGACAATTATTGCATACCTATTTATTTTGACCTTTGTTATACTGCCCACAGCTTATTGCATAATATATACATTGCAGTCATTGATAATTAGCTGGGGTCTTCGCAATGGCCTTAAACAATGTGTATGCTTCTGGAGAGTATTGCTGTAATCATCGCTGTTGATATTATGGTGAAAAACATTTTTTTTTTGCTTCTTGCCTCAGATGCACTGACGAAGAAAGGTTGTGCACCAGGGTTATGCCCTATTTGAAATCTTGTCCGGTCTGTCACTGTGTGCTTGCTGCAAGGACTGGGACTATTGTTGCAGCTAGAGGAAAAAATTGTTACTGAAACTAGGGTTTGGGTTTCTTAGATGGCCGCATTACTGAAATAGTCGTTACTTGGAATGGCTTGACGATTGTTCCTATTTTGGGAAGTTGGCTGACAGTGGAGTGATTTTCTGGGAAGGGTTTGTTGAAGTATCAGGAGATCTTTACTTGTCGGGGATAATTGGTGGGATTTCTCTGTGGAATAGAGGCCGGGAACTGTTGTAATTCTGGTGATGTACTGCTTTGCCTTCTGAATTGATAATGAGTGGTGTGGTTTTGTTGTACAGTTGTGTCGGGTCAGATTGGAGAAGTACTGTCAGTCGAGTGAACTGGTGTTGTATGAGGTCAGATAGTATGCAGAGAGTGGGGTTAAAGGTGCAATGGACACAATGTGAGCTGACCCTGGTGTCTTTGGGTCAGGGGTGGTGTGCTTCTTGCGAGGGAGAGTGTCAGTGTCTTGAGTAATTTTTTTTTTCTTTTTTTTTCTTTTTCTCTTTCTCTCTCTCTCTTCTGTTTTCACGGCAGTTGTTTGAGCGGGAAATAAGTGCTCGTGAAGTTTTATAAAAGTCTATTTAGACTGCAGTTTGCACAAGCTAGGGAAAAACTTTTTTCCTATCTTTACAATTGCAGAGTAGTTTAATGTTGTCATAACAATGAGTAGATAAGGTTTTGATTGGCTGTTGGTATACTCGTATCCTACAGAAGCACATTCACAACACACTTTAGGAAACAAGCTAGATTTCCCTTATCTAGTTATACCCCATACAAGAGAATATAAAATTAAATCTGATTGTTGTTTGAAACATATTTAACAAAATCATTATTAAAATAAACCAAGCAACTAAAATGATATAAGTACCTGATCAACACATTAAAAACCTCAGATGCTATACAAGTTACGAGAGGTACTAAACAAGGATGCCCTATGTCACCCATTTTATTTGCATTAGCTATAGAAGTATTGGCAATATTAATACGAAACAATCCAAAGATAAAAGGAATAAATATATTTGGTCAATATAACTCCAAGATCATGCTCTTTGCTGATGACATACTTCTTACACTATTGAATTCAAAAGAAACATTAGTTGAATTAGATAATCTGATAAAGACATTTCATAAGATCTCAAGACTCTGATTTAATAAACAAAAGTCTAAATACTTATTATTAAATAAAAAAAAGGATTTTCAAATAGATAAGAATCATATCATAGGAGAACATGTCTCAACAATAAAATACTTAGGGATAGACTTGTGTGAAAATATTCAAGATATATTGAATATTAATTATAGTAGGATCATAGCTACAATAGACTCTCTAGTGGGTAAATATAATAAGTTATTTATAGTTTTTAAGCTAGATTACAGTTAATTAAAATGATTCTTCTCCCTAAAATTTTGTTTGTTGTACAAGCCACTTTGTTAATTCCTGAGAAAACTCACCTTAAGAAAATAACATCAGTTTTGCTAAGATTTCTGTGGTTTCCTAAAAGAAACAAAATTGCATATACCCATCATATCAGACAATGGGACCAGGGAGGAATAAATTTCATAGATATTGGATCTTATATAAGAGCAACTTTACTTAAAACTGTGGTTGAATGGATCAATCCAAATTATATGTCTAACTGGAAATTGTTACATACAACTATAATAATAAATGAAAATAATTTACTTAAAAATTCTACTTTTCTAGACAAGGACAATATATTATGGTACTCACTGGCCTTAAATTATCAATACAATATAACTAAACTAACTAGGACAAATTTAATAAATCATTTATTTGCCTGTTTTAGGAAATTTATAAACATGAATATGGATTTAAAGCTTTGGTTTGCAACATTAATTCCCTTCAGCATTACTAAAAACTTTCCAGATAGAATTCATAGAGATATATTCCTCTCCTGGGAACAGAAATATCTAATATGTTGGTTACACTGTCTAAAAAATCAGCAAGTATGGGATTTACAATAGGTTCATAGGTTCATAGGTTCATAGGTTCATAGGTTCATACTAGGCTATCTGCCTGAGGGCACAGTGACACTGGAGGCATCCCTGGGGTATATCTGCGATCTCCCATCCATTGGTCAAGATTTCGAATAGAGCTGGGACTACTATCAACTGGGGTCCCCAGGTCCCTGTTTGATTCCCTTGTGTGCTCAGGCTAGGGTAACCCTATTTGTCCCGTAGGAGTAGCCTTGTTTTCCGGGGAGTGAATGGCTATGGGCCCCTAGCACCTGGTACCCGCCATGGCTCTGGCACAGGCTATCCGTTTCTGTGTGACCCTACGAAGGATATCTGTGATGTTTGCAGCCATCTATAAACTTTGTCAGCCATCTTGCAATGTATTTCAGCTGACCTCCTCCTATGTTTGCTTGTACTTCAGAAAAGTAGATGCTTCTTAAGAGTGGAGCCAGGACTGAGCCCTGTGGTACCACTTGAGGCAGGCTTTGAGTCTGACATGGAACCAACAACTCTCTGAATTTGTGTGTTCTGTCCTCAGCCAGTTTGCAAACCCGATTGTGATGACAATGTTAACATGATGGCTGATGAGTTTATGTCGAGTGGGAGTATCCAGTCTAAGGCGAAGACCCATGGTCGAAGGTAGGCTGTATGGACTGCCTTTCCCTCATCAATGGTTTTGGTGACTGTTTGAAAAGTCAACCAAGTTTAGAAGGCATGATCTGCCCTTTGGCAACCAAACTGGGATGGATCCAGCATTGTGTTTTCCAGTTTGGCTATATGATGTCAACTTGCAAATTGAATTCTCGTGAATGGTTAATGCTTCAGAATATATTGATGTACTCCAAGGATCTATGTAGGATAATAAATAATTCTTCTTTTTCAAATACACCAAATTTTATATCCAGACTGTTTGAAATTTTATATAATAATAAGAAATTGGAAAATGGTACTTCATATTTATATAATCTAATAAAAAATTACAAAACACAACCTAAACCAGCATATTGGCAATATATTACTAAAAGATATATGATTCAGTTAACCTCAGAAAATAAATCTAATTTACTTCTGTCAGTAAAATTAACTTCTTGTTCTCATTATTGGAGAATATTTACCTGGAAATGCCTTCATAGATCCTTTTTAACCCCTGATAAAGATTCAAAAATCAATCCTTCTAATGATGGGTTATGCTGGAGATGTCAACAGTATAATAAAGATGATTGGCCTCACATTTTCTAAAATTCTATAAAAATTATACCCTTTTGGGAAAGTATTAACAATTTCTTGCAGGCGATTTATACAGATACTTTTGTCATGACAAAGGCTTTGTTATTACTGAATATAACTGATAATGCTTATTCTTCAAATAAGACTGACCTTCATTTACTTTGGACTATACTAGGTATAGCTAGGATATGCATAACAAAGAAATGGAATTCTACCACAGCTCCTAGCAAAGAAGATTTCATATATCTATTGAAGAGGACAGTCTTAATGGAAATAAAAAACAAAGCATTAAGACTGTTTCCTAGACCATTAACTAAAAACCCTTGGAAAAAAGTTCTAACTTTGTTTGATACTTTGCAAATGGATCTAACCTCCTCATGAAGCAAGTACTATTTAACTTTAATTAAACTATATCTGTGTAATTTGTTATCACACAAGTTTTAAAATGTCAGGCTAAATGTAAATTTGTATATAGTTAATAATTATCTAACTTGATTGTAAACAGTAATAAAAATCATCTGAGTAAAAAAAAAAAATAAAAAATAAGCAATGCTGACTCTATTTCCAAAATCCTTAGCATATACTACACAAACAGAAGCTACTAATGCAAATTCAGTTGTATTCCATAGGAATATCACAAAAAACACAGAAAAATATAACCTGTAGTTAATGAACTGCAAAAGGCTGCAATAATACAAGCTGTGAATGAGGATGTGGCTGTGAGCCCTAGAAGGCAGACAGCTAGAGTGAGAGCAAGGCTGCAACTAAACCAGTTATCAGACCAACAAATAATTGGCAGGTATTTGCTAGACAGACATCTGGTGCAGAGTGCCTGCAACAATGTGTGCCCCATACATGTTTGTGCAAATCCTACAAGGAAACCCCATCCTCCTTGAAACCAAAGTGTTCTCAGCCTGGGTGTACTTGCATCAGAGACATTCCAAATACACATGAGGAATGCTGCAGGAGTGTCACAGAAAGCTGCCATTTGTATCCTGGCAAAATTCTTGGCAGCAATGTACAGCAATGTGGATGACTACATACACTTCCCATCCACCCCCATGGAGCAGATAATGCACCAGTTCTATAACATCACAAACGTCTCCCATGTACTCGGTACAATAGAGTGCACACACATCCCTATCAAGATGCCAGTACATCCTGAAGCAGACCGATATATAACAGAAAGGGCTGTCCATCCCTGAATTGCTAGTTCATGTGTGCAGCAGATGGTAGGATAGCCAACTTCATGGCAACACATCATGGAAGTGTCCAGGATGCTGCCATATGGAGGGAAAGTGGTCTGAGGGGTGCATTTCAGTAAGGTGAGATACCTGTGGGACTACTACGGAGTAAGTACAGGAATACAGCTGGGATGTAAGCTAAGGATATCCCTCCCACATTGTCCATGCTGACAACATGTGTGTTTACTCCCTACAACAGGTGACTGTGGTTATCCACTTGAGCAATGGCTAATGATCACATACAGTGAACCATCTAACCCTGCAGGGGGTACGCAACAGCATGAAATACCATACAACATGAGTTTGGTATACTGAAAGCTAGGTTCAGATGTCTGGACCCATCTGGGGGTGCACTGCAATGCACACCTGAGAAGGCAGCACAGATGATAATGGTGTGTACCATGCTACAACATGCTAACTAGACAACATGGTGGTCTTCCAGCTGCATGTGTCAGTGTACTACCCTAAGAACCCTAGATGTCTGTAGATGATACCCCGCAGGTGTCAGTAGAGGAGCAGGAGAACACAGGGGGCAAAAGACAAAGACGTAGGCAACATAGGGTGCAACCACAAGTGCAGGCCCAGGCAGTGTCTGACCCGCAACTTTGAGTTATGACAAGCCATGCATACAAAAGTACACACATTAAACATTGATGTAAAGGTTTTGCCCCAGCCCAACCAAAACAGAACAGATAGAATCTAATGCAATTGCCCACTAGATGTACTGAGCATCAGATATAACAACATAATCATAACATATATCATTATGAATGTATACAAATCCATCACAACAGAAATTCTCAACTCAGGGCACAAGTGACACAGGAATGCATACAGCAGGTATTACATAGACATAACACTTGTTTGTGAACTTGAGGATGATGTAGTCTGTCTTGTGAATGAAGGACAAAGTATCAACAGAGGACAATAACAGGAGTAACAGCAATGACGTATGAAAGATTAATTAATAGCATATCACTGACAGACTCCTCCTGTTGTGAGTTTGTGTGTTGTACTGTGGATCCTGCAATGCTAAAGTAAAGAGAAAGACAATGCAGTCACGTATGCAAGCAAAAGAGTACTGGCAGCATGGCATATACCACACAGTAACAGTGACCATGGTTACTCATGTGACCAACATTGCACCTGTTGACCAGATGTCCATGTGTAGAAAAATAGTGACATTAATGTCCTGTTTCACAGGTCGGCTACCCATTTCTGCAAACTATGGACGTATTGCAGTGACAGACCTGGTCAGTCTGTACTTGCACTAGCATGGCTTGAGCCCCACACTGAATGTACCTGTAGTGTATAATGTTAGGGAATTAGTATGACAGCAAACAGCAGTGCCATGTCATGAGGCTGAGATATTACCAGGTAGTGGTCACAGTAACACAGTATGGAGACACTCACCTGCTCCTCCCTGGTGTTGTGCAGACATAGGTTGACCTGTGGACATTAATGCAGACAGCATTACATGTGTTGGTTGTACCGTACTGCCTGTACTGCAGTTGTATGAGTACATGTTACTACACTTAATGTTCATCATTATCACCTTGTGTGGATCTGTGTACATTATTCAGTTCAGCTGCTGTAAATCCAAAATGACAATACAAAAATATACATGCACGAGCAATATGTGATGAATTATTTTATAGTTATACATGACATGAAAAGTAAGACATAAATGTTTGACCTAGAACTCCTGCTTCTATCCCATATCCAGGTATGTGTTGCTCCTCTCTCACCATATACGGGGAGGCAAGAAGTATTGTGATCTTATCAGGGGGTCAATGGTGGGCCACCACCAGTGGCATCCCTTGATCTCTCATACTATCATAACCTGTTGTCTGCACAGATGACCATGTTAGAGGAGCAGCATCAGTGGCAGGTCTCACAGTATCTATTGTAACCTCCAAACTCATTAATCATGTTGATGATGCCAGCCCACACTTCATTCCTCCATTCCATATTTCCTGCCAGTCAAAGAAGTCTTTGTCCATGTTGTTGCAGGCCATACCTCTCAACCTCTTAGAGCTAAAAATCTGGGCAAAGCCTAAAATGATGGGGGGACAAATAGGGACAGATTTTAAATATTGCTCTTACAAACTTATTAAGTTGATAGAATAATAGGGTTTGCATTAGCATGGATTTTCTGGAGGATGTAGTGTCGTAAACGCAAATATTTGTCATTATTTAATTACTTCAATTCCCAGCTTTTTGCCAGACAGGTGCAGATTTTAGGAGGAACACACCAAAAATATGAAGAAAAATCTGGACATCCCATGAAAATCTATGAAGTTGAGAGCTATATTGCGGGCATCTATTATAATGTCATTTTTCTGTGGGGAGAAATTGTCACCCATAGAGTGTCTGAAAGACAGTGATATACACATGTTCATATTCATGTGGATGCTCAGTTGTACAGATGATTATGTGGACAGCTTATGTCACCATAAATATAACACTCACTGTGACATATAAAAATATACATTTGTGACATATAAAAATTTACAATGCCTGTATACATAGGTTGTCAAATCAACATAACTTGTGACATCTGTAGAGGCTGTCTTATGGGATTCAAACCCTTTTACACTACATCTGTGTTGAATGGCAGGCCAAGGACAAGAGTGTCATGCCACAGGAGTCTGCATGTATTGCACCTTAAAATAACACACAAATTATCAATTGAACAACTTAAGTAAATGTCAGAATACCTCAGTACTTCTAAGCCATCCACAGTGAGTTGTTGTTATTGTCTATCAGCTTTTCCTGGTTAGGGGTCGCCACAGCGGAACTCCGGTCCGTTAATGATTGGCAGTAGATTTTCACGAACGCCGAGGTGCCAGCTCGACGTTCAACCTTCAACGGAGGCATGCCCATTTTCGCATGCCTTTCAAACACCCACCCAACTGTGTGGAGGACATGCAGACCCCACACAGAAGGCATTCCCTGCACTCCAGCTGAGAATTGAACAGGAGAACCTCTTGCTTTGAGGCAACAACGCTACCGCTGCACCATCGTGGAAATACTAAGCCATCCACAGTGAGTATGGATCCTTTTTATATTGAACCAGTAGTTATAAGACTTGTGTTAAGAACCATCAGTGAATACATATCTGTAACAGAAAAAGGACATAGTACATATAGATACTGTCGGAATCTGTAGATATCCATATGTATAACATAGAGGATATGGAGTCACCTGCAAGACATATGGATAATTTGTAAATCCATCTTTATGTACTGTTCACTTTTTCTATGTAAATTTGTCTGTACAACTGCATTTTGTTTGCGGTTACAGCTACGCAGTAGACGCCGTGGTTTGGGCAGTTTGAAGGAACTATTCTTATTTTATTATAAGCCTTATTGGATTTTGGACTCCTCCCTTTTTTGGACTTGGTTCCATTGTTTTATAAGGGATTACATCTGTGGTTCACTGTCTTTTTATGTGAATCTAGGAGGGTGCCTGAATCAGAATGGTGGGTTTGGGTATTGGGACTTGATTACTCATTTGGTTTACAGCATATAAGCAAGCTCTTTTTTGTTACACAGCAGATACCAGGGGTTTGAACAGCTTGAAGGAACTAATTTCTCTTCTTCCAAGTCCGATTGGTTTATGGACTAATTTTCTGGACTATGTTTCAGTGTTATATCAGGGACACATGATGGTAATTATATCTCTGGTCTACTCTGTATTTCTTTAATTTAAGAGGGCGTTTGTATCAGAAAGGTTATTCTGAAATTGGGACAGTAGTACTTATTTGGTTTACAGCACATCAGCAAGCCCTCTTTTTCAGTTAGTCACTATGTTTGGATTTTGATGAGTTTGAATGGGCTAAGCATGCCTTTTGGGATTTTATGAATCAAGCAAGCATGCGTTTTTGAATTTTATATGAAATAATCAAGTGTACGGGTCGGAAATATCTGAACATTCTAATCCTTTGGATAATATTCTTTTGGTAATGGACATTTAATTGATTTGAGTTTTATTTTACGAACTCAATACACTGGTGTAGGAATTGTATTCTATCTTTTGATTATAAATTGAAAGGTCATGTTGGTGTTGGGTAAGCTCTTGTATGGGAGCTATATATATTAATGTGATTCTATATCCACTAATATCAATCTTTATGTGCTGACATGACCTTAAGTGGTATATTGGAAATGTATCAAAATATAATTTGGCTACACAGTGTTTAGGACAGGATTATTGTTTGATTTATATTTTTTGGGTTGATTTAGGGTGTTAGGCCTTTTTAGAAAATATCACTTTTATGGATTAAGTTTTTTCATTTTTTTATTTTCCTGTGTTGGGGTTTGGTCTCAAATCGGGCTTGAGCAGAACAGGGGGATTTTTTCCAATTCTGGTTTTTGATATGCGTGGTCCACCAGATACTATTGTTGATTTTGGGACTAATGCATTTTTTGTTATTGGGACTGATACCGATGCAATAGTTTGTTTTTGGTGGTACGTGATAATAAGCCCTTTGGGCAATAAATAAGACATTGTGTGTACCAGGGCTAATTATTGTGCCCACATCTTTTGTTACTCCACTAACCATTTATTTTGGAATATACTGTAGCAGTTACATGTTTGAATTTTTGGTGGGCACTTAGCATGATGCTTAAGGATTGCTGATTATGTCTACATTTACATAGGACCACCATTGGAGTTGAGGTGAATATCCAGCTCCTAGTTTTGGAATAATTTGTTTTGCATCGGTACTTTTGTTTGTAAATATATGTTCTGGTGGGGTACGCATTCAGGTACAAAAAAAATTTGTTTTTTTTTCCCATTTATTAATTTGATATTGGTTTTGGTCCCCACTTTTTGCTCATGTTAGATTGATGTACCATGGACCTAGCATCTATTATAAAAGGATTGTCCTCTGATACTGATGATTTGGGTGTTTTCGGTCTGGGCTCAAATACAATGATGGGTCAACTAGGTGGGTGTGCTGATGATTTGGCCAATTGGCATAAGTTGGCCTTCTCTAAACTCAACAAGAAAATGAAGAGTTTGAAAAGCAATGTGTGGAACTTGCTTTTTTTTAAGACATATCAACAGAACCTGATATCCCCATGGGGACTGAGGGTCAAGATTTAGCCACTTGTTCCTCAGGTTGATCAGTTATTATTAGATGACTGTTTTGCAGTACAACAGCAAACTTCAATGGGCTTTGTTAATGCTTTAGTTTCTTATTATGAGAGAACTATACAACAACAGGTTTCTGGTTTGGATGAGTTGAGTAAAGGTGTACAGGAATTTCAGACTCTTCCTTGTTACAATGTCAGTCTGAACCAACTAAGCAAGGATTTGTTAGAGTTGGAAAATATCTTGAAAGAGAAAAAGATGAAGAAATTTTAGAGATGTTGATGATGTTGATAGGGGGAGACCCTTTGAAATATGTAAGAATGTTAAATTTGCTACTCACAATCTTAGATCAGGGAATTTTAGGCCCAAAAGATCTAAATCCATTCTAAAGAAAAGAAATAGGGAGAATACCACATCAGGTGAGGATATCTCATCTAATACTGAGGGGGAAGAGGCTCACATAGACAGGTCACCGAGGTCTAAGAGAAACAATTTGGGAGATAACTTGGCCCACCCTTTAGGCCTAGGTCTAGAAGAGGGGGGAAGAAGCATAAAGGTTCTGCCCGATTTAGAAGGAATGGTGGGGATGATGGCTCAGGTGTAACTTCTTGTAATGTTTTTAATATCTCCTCTTTGAATTTGTCGAATATGCAAACAAAAGTACTCAATAAAGGTCTTACCTTTGTTCCCAGTTTTTTTGTGCCTGAACATCAATTTGCACAGGATGAGGTAGATTTCTGCCGTAATCTAAATTTACGTTTATTTTTTCAGGGTGAGTCAAATCAGGCTGATAACAGATCTTTTAGATTTCTGATGTCCACGTTCAAGCCACCTATGTCTCCGGTTGTTTCACTCTTTCAGGGTAATGTGCTCAAAGATTTACATTGAAATTTGGGTAAGGATCACTTAAGCAAGGACAGTGTTACTCGGGCAGAAATTATTTGCATAGATGAGCTTAGATCAAACAAAGATATTGTTATTTCAGCTGCAGACAAGGGAGGAGCTATAGTGGTCCAAGATTGGACATGATATAATGATGAGGCACAGAGACAAATTTTGGATCAAAAATACTATCAGATGATGCCTATAGATCCCACAGCCAGATTTAAGGTTGAGATTGATGCCTTTTTGGATTTGGCAGTTGAAGAAGGTATTATTTCCACGGAAACTGCCCATCATTTGAAAGTTGATCACCCTAATCAACAATATTTATACCTGCTTCCTAAAATTCATAAGAATCTTGACAACCCCCCCAGCTAGACCTGTTGTTTCAGGGCGGGGCTCACTTACTGAACCCATTTCTGAATTTCTTACGTATTATTTGAAACCATTGCTACCACGCATTTAGGCCCAGATACAAGATATTACCCAATTCTTGGGATTTATATCAGATATGCAACTTGAACCTCACTGGTTATTGTGTACTCTCTATGTCACCTCCCTGTATACGAATATCCCCCATTGGGCGGGATTGGCTTCTCTTCAATATTGGTTGGATAGGACTGACCTATATAGACCAGGTTTTAATACTTTATTGGTCTGTTTGGCCGAACATGTTCTTACTAAGAATGTATTTTATTTTCAAAAACAATGTGTATGGCAGGTACAAGGTACGGCTATGGGGGCATCTTTTACCCACATATATGTCCACCTGTTCATGGCTTATATAGAGGAGCAACTGATTTATGATGTCAGTCATAATATTTATTTGGTAAAAATTGATATTTGGAGGCGATATCTTGATGACTGTTGGATGGTTTGGAGAGTGGATGCCTCCTATTTGGCAGAGTTTGTTGAATATTTGAACCATAATATGTGCGGGGTTCAATTTAAGGTAACATGACACCAAAAGGAGATGACTTTTTTGGATGTCCTGCTTAAATGTACCCCCGATGACACCTTGGAGATGGAAGTTTTTCGCAAATTTCTACAATATAATACTTTACTACATGCCTCCAGCTTCCACCTCCAGCATGTCATCAGGAATATCCCCAAGTCTCAATTTCTTAGGATCAGAAGGATCTGTTCAGACTCCTCTTTGTACAATCAATATAAGCGTGATCTCTCTAATCAATTTAGGAACCGGGGATACAGGGTTGGTGACATCTGTAGAGCTAGCCAGTTTGCGTCTCAGCAGGATAGATTGGATTATCGGATTTTCTTGTATACAAGGGTAATCAACCCATTGGGAGTAACCAGGTTAGGCTAATCACTACATCTGGTAAAAATACACATTCCTTCATGAATATAATTTCTAGACATTGGGATATACTCCAAGGGAAAGACTCACTCATGGAATTTGTGGGGGATAGGTGTATCTATTCCTTTCATAAGGGCCGGTCTTTAAGCTCTTTGTTCAACGATTATAAAAGGTATCAGAATCAGGATAGGTCTTTTAGCCAGAGAACCATGACGGGGGACAAACTGATGGGGTGTAATCTATGTGGTCATTATTGTAATTGCTCTAAGGTTTATAAAACTGGCAGTTTTACTAGCCAGAATACACCTTGTGTGTTTGATATTACTTTTTTTGCTACTTATATGTACCAAGTGGGTGATATATCCGGCAAGTTGTACATGACCAGCATTTTATGTTGGACAAACATCTAGACCACTTAGATTGCGGATAAGTGAACACATGAGTGACATTAAGAACTGCAAACAATCTAGTGCACTGTACAAACATATTTGTAAACATAAAACTGGGATATTTAGATTTACAATCATTGATTGCATTTTACACAAAACACAAGATAAGACAAGATTGCATGAGAAACTTAATTTAAAAGAAAACAAAATGGATAGTTAGGCTTGGTGGATTATTTCCACCTGGCTTGAATGACTACTTTTAAAACCCTGTTCAATTCAATAATTGTTTAATTGTTAATTGATTCCTATATGTATATAAGGTTTTGTTGGAGGGAATTTTTGTCATACTTTTTTTGTTCACTGAGGAAGGCAGCATTGTCGAAACTGGTCTGATTTATTTGGTGACTATGATGTTTTTGTGTATTTTTTAATACACTGTGTATGAGCTATAATATATTTTTCCACACCGATTTGTGCTGGTTCCTTTTTTCAGTTCACGTCATTTAGGAGTTTTGGGCTGTTGCACTGGCCGTACCTGCTGGTTTTCAATGACATCAAATTAATGCATGCCCTTAATGCAGATGGCAGCACCTGTATGCATACAGGTAAATCAAACACCACTCAAGTAAATTATGAGCATTTGTCTTAATGCACACATTTTCCATAAAAATAAATCTAAGCAGATACATTTGAGAATGAGTAATGTTAACAGAGGTAATATTCACTAAGACAGAAATGCTAGCAAGTACCAGTTTACCTTATCAGCTACCCATGACTCAGGTATAACTGAAAGTAAGATCACCTAATGTGCATCCATCTTTTAAGTATAATTTGTGCCATACATAATTAATAAGGTTCATTAAAATTCCAGGTTTTGGAATCGCATTTTATGCACATCCACATAAGTTCTCATAATTCAGCGCATTACCCAATAGCTTGCAGTGATGGGAAGGTGCTCCCCACAAGTACCCAATAGATATTGGTAAATGATACTGTGTCGTAGCGTGTGCCCATTATCTTTCAATGATCAGATAACATGACATAAGCACCACTTTTAAATATTGATTTTGACACATTAATAGATCAGATAATTGCTGCTTGAGAACTGAATGGGAACTCAGTGAGCATTTTGCCATTTTTACTACATTTCCCACTGAAGTACAGAAATTATCAAGATAGCTACTTCCAGGAGGCTTCAACATGTCCAGTCAGCCAAATGGACCAAGGAGGAGATACCTAGATGCTGACTGTCCACACTGGAATGCAGTATCAGGTGACATCCAGTCCAAGGAACTTGCAATGATCGACATTTGAAAGCAGATTGTGAGGGAGCATCGATGATCCACAGAGATCTACCAGACTGGAGTACAGGTTCATGACTGCCACAATGACCTGCATTGGGAGGGACACAGAGGAGCTTTTTTGGAGGATCACTGAGGTATGGAGACAGCCAGTGGCTGTTTACAGCAAGTTTTGAGAGATAGTTGTGTCCACATTTCTAGCATATAATGACATCAGTTCAAACATCCACTATAGTCATGTATCACTGATGCCTATAGATGCTAGGTCACTGTTGACTAAGCATTTCTTAGGTATTGCCTACCCTAGCTTTATATGTCTGAATAGTAACTCATAAATACGTTCTTCACTTCATTCTTACTACAGTGCTGTTTATTTAATCCAAGAGGAATACCTGTCTGACTGATTGTACATATGTTTTCAGTTATGTGCTGATAGCTGTTATTTCTTTAGATTATAATGGCCAATAAGTGTCTAAAACTTTCATAGTCATCCATTATCTGCAGAATTTTGGATTAACACGCACAGTACCTATCTGTTAAAAAGAAACATGTGCTGTCTATTATGGTGGCCTGTAACAAAACCAATGAGCATACCTGTATTTTGGCATGCTACAGGTTAAAATCCACATAGAGGAAACATAGTATTATATTGCTATCATTGTTTATTTCATACATTGTTGAATATTCTTCTCTATATAACTGTTTATTGATATTAGCATTAGTTTTATGCATGCTTATGAATAACATGGGGGTCTATGTCAATTCTTTGAACGCTTAAAATTTTGAATGTTACATGGTCGAGACCAAACGTTCGAATTTTCAAGTGTTCAAAGATTGACTTTCAATGGCGCTGTATGGTGCAGATGGGGAGAATTTCCCTTTTCTGCACTGAAGTGTGGTCTCAGAGTTGGTATATTTAAGTAGGGGGGTGTGGGAGGCTTGCCCACCCTACTCACACTGTTAAGGTGTTTGTTTTTCTTTTTTTTTTAATTTAATATTCGAACATCCAAATGTCGAACATTTGGTGTTGACTGTGTAATGTTCGACATTTTGGATGTACAAATATTTAACATACACCCTAACTTGTTTTTTTATTGAATTCCTATGAATATCTTCAGAATCTATAATGTTCTGTTAACATCATCTTTTTAATTGCAGGGTTATGTGTAAAGCTTGCAACAGACTGTTACATGTTTGACAAACAGTTTTGTGCAATCGAGTCTTGTTTTGTTATTCATCCTTACATTCACTTAAACAACCACATCTTAGCTTTTGAAGGAGTCAGATGGTCAAACTTACATTTGAGATGCAGATCAGGGGATACAGAGTTGTATACAGTTGATTTGAGATGTGCACTTTGTCAAGGAATAACTGTAGATATAGTCCTCTACATACCTTACTGTGTTCCTGATACACAGCACGTTTTATGTGTCTGTTAACAGCAGTTACATGATACATCTCACTGTCCCACTGTTCCACTGTCTGAGGGATGAAGGTTTTCCATTGCTGTTACTAGTTGTGATCACAGTGCTGACATGAATTCTTTCTTGCAAATTATTTACCTCCATGCCCAGCAAGTGTTCCTTTTTTGAAATCTTAAGCCATGATCCATATTAGTAGCCCATCCCTGCACATTCAAACCTAAGTGTTTTCACTGCAGACAGAACACACCTTCTCAGGCAAGATGGATTAGCTAGGCAAGTAGGTGTTAGGGTTAGAGTATGCATATAATTAGAGTAGCAGGTTTGAATTTCATGTCCTCCAATATATGTTCAAAGATGCAAAAGCCTGTGTGTTAACACTGCAAAATGTATATGGTGATTCACTGATGTTTGTCAAAAGTAAATTATTCAGAAACTGAGCTGAGCACTGTATATACCTATTATTTGAGAACTGTGTCATTCATGGTTGCTCTTTTCTTTTTTAAGGTGATGAGGACAGTACCCAGAATCATGCCCTGTGCATTGATTGGTTTCAGAGGCTTGAGGAGCAGAGGAAGGAGAGAGGTATGTTGCTTAACATTGTTACAGGTCTGAATTTTTTTGCATTACCATGTATATGCTGGAATACCCATCATGCATCAGTAAGGTCAAGTGCAACAATTATACTACAGCTGTACTTACAAGTCTGATTGAAATACAAGTATGTTTAAATAGTATTTAACAGCAAGTCATGTTTTCTGAAGATACTTTTTGCAATGTAGGCCGTAGCCTAAATGACAGTCGGGTTTTTGAATCTGTCACACATATTCTACAGTGGAAGCTTTATATGCAAGTCTGGAGTGTTTTGAGTGCAGCTTATAATGGTATGTATTGGTATATTTGTATGTGCAGATACGATTTCTAATGACTAATATGTTGTGTATAGCTTTGCTTTTCCCAGACTGGATGGGTATCTGCTTCATCAGTGTTCATGTTGTGTCCAGACTGTGTGCCATGCTCTTCAGTTCAACATTGGTATTGCACCTGCCTAAAACATGTCTGTATCCTGTGTTTGTGGATACTTGTGCAGATATGCATTTCTTTGCAACATTTCATAATCAGCAAGTATCATCAGGATGTTTGCATTTTTCAGGCTACTAAATGCTAATAACTGTATGTAGGTCATGCATATAATTGTAGACATACAATACTGTTTGTCAAGCATATACTAGATTCTCATGTGTCACAGGGTATGACTGTGTTTATGACTGAACATTATAGGATAATAGAATCATAGGAAGTTACTAGGCTAATGGCCCTAGGGCCCTTACAAGCCTAGCCAAGTTTTTACCCTTATTTCTACAATTAGCACCTATTGCCCCTTTCCAAGAGGGACACAGGTGGAACCCCCAAGGTGAATTCATGGTCACTCATCTAACCATCCAGATTGCTTTTGAAGAGGGCCAAGAAGGTACTCTGCTTGGCATGAAGTGGGAGTCAGTTCCAAATGTGTGGTAACCTGTGGGAGACAAATCTGTCCCTCCGGCTCCAGCAGGTTTTATTGATGTCACATACCAAGTTAAGGTCTTTAGAGTGAGTAATTCATGTACCATTTGACTTATGGATATGCAGCATTTCCAATAAAGCAGGGTCAGAGACTGCCTTGTATGCAAGGCAGAGGTCGAAATCGGAGTAGTCTGTATGAAACAGAATAAAGTGATTGTGATTTTAGAGGATCCCCCATATAAAATATGCTGAAGACCTTGAATGTTCCTTGTGAGGAACCTTTGTGGTTTCTCCAACTGCTGCAGGTGCTTGGAAAGGTAAATTTGAAAAGGGGGCATTGACCTGATGAGGGAAGGGTACAGGGAGGTTATAACTTCTTTTTTTCTGGAGGAAATGCCCTTACTTATGAAGTGAGCACTATAGAATGCCCTTCTTACCACTGTGGAGACATGGTGAGCAAAGGTAACGTTGCTGGCAACCTGTGTGCTCAAGTCTCTCACCACTGAGTGCATACTTAAAGTGTTGATATCGATGTGATAGCAGGAACATTACTTTTAGCAAAAGAATGATAATACATTTTTTGCATTGAGTTTAAGGCCATGACTTTGGCACCAATCATTTATTTGTGTAAGACTCTCTTGCAGGATGTTCTCATCATTTGGAGATTCTATGACAGCTCCCGTTTTGTAGTCATCAGCAAACTTTGTCAGCCACAGACCTTTAGTTTTTGCTTGTACTTTGGAGAAATAGATTCCAAACAGTAGAGGTCCCAGGACTGATCCCTGTGGAACACCACCGGTTACAGGTCTGCTGTTGGAGGTGGATTCCCTATTTTGACTATATGAGTTCTATCAGTGAGCCAGTTAGCAACCCATCTAATGATATAAGGGTTGATGCCTAGTTGGGTGAGTTTGTCAATGATGCCTGAGTGTGGGGTTAGTGTCAAACATCTTGGCTAAGTCCAGGTTGGCTGTATGCACAGATTTCTCTTTGTCCAGGGCCTTGGTAACTGTCTCGAAGAAGTCCACCAGGTTTAACAGGCATGATATCTCTTTGAAAATCCAAACTGAGTAGGGTCAAGTGTTTAGAGATTACCTATACCTTTCTTTATAAGGTCTGTGATGATTTGTTCCATGGCCTTGCAGATAAGGCTAGTCAGGATAATAGGTCTATAGTTCCTGGGGTCAGTGAAAACACCACCTATGTGCAAGGGAATAACAGTAGCGGTTTTCCATTCAGCTGATATGAATCCAGTGTTAGAGTATGATTGAAAATAGTACCCGATGGTTTGCTAATTCATGTTATAGCCCATGTAGGACACAGCCTGAGATGTTATCAGGTCACATAAATTATGTGTTTTTGGCCTTAGAGAGGGCATTTATGACTTGCTCTTTACAGCTATGAGGTAGTGGACAGGTGGTAGGGATGTCATGATGTACGTCTGGTAGGGATACAGAAGTGAAGTTTTCAAAGAACCTGTTGGCTAACAGGTTAGCTATGTCCACAGGCTCAGTATATGTGGTATCATTAATTTCTAGTTCAGCAGAAATATGGGCCTTTCCTTTTAGGTTATGGATGTAACTATAGAATGTTTTTTGGTTGTCCTTTGTTGAGGAAGTTAATTTGGACTTGTAGTAGGTGTGGAATGTATAACTATTGCAGTTTTATATCCCAAGGTCAATGGGTTTAGATCAAAAATAGAAAATATAGAATTACTGGAACATTTAATTGTAATACAAAAATTGTAGTTTGTGTTGCCACATGCCAATTATGTCTGGCATATTGTATAGGAAAAACAACTAGAAGTTTGAAAGAGAGACTATATGAGCATATTTATGCAATCAGAAAAGGTATTTTAACAAATGCATTAGCAAAGCATATATATGAATTTAAAGATCATCTATTCAAGTTTTGTGTAATACAGAAGACTGAAGAAGAGGATGGGGCGGATGTTGGACTATTCAGCTGGAAAAGGCTGAATTGGTTTGGCAACTGGAACTACATTCATGTGTATGGCCAGGATTAAATGTTTACTGCACTATTAATAGTATACTTAAGTTAAAGGCATTAGCTAGGTAGTAAGTAAATAAGTTAAAAACTAAAATAAAAAATATAACATTATTCATAAGATTTTCAGTTTAAGTATTGCTTAGCATGTTTATATTCATATTGTGTCTTTTCAAAAGTATATAGCAATCACTATTTTATTAATCAGTGGGTCTCATAGAAAATGCATTGCTAGTATGATGGATGTAGTAAGTTTTCATTTAATCTATGAATATTTGTGTTTATATATAAAATGATTTATTTTCTGCAATATAACTATTCATGGAGCATATTGGCTAAGATGATTAGACAGTGTATCATTATTTTAGTTACAAGTTTTTATATGAGTCATATATATTTTTAAAAAGCACTGAATATGTTACTTCCTGTTTGTATACAAGTAGGAAGTTTTAGTTGTTTGTTGTCTGATGAAGTTTGCTATTTGAGACAAATGAAAAGTGCTTAACAGTAAATAAAGAAGCCATTCTGCATCCAACACCATTATTTATTTGGTTTTAGTTATATAGTTGTGCATTTTTTGGTTCGTTTATATAGTTTTTTTATATAATGGCATTTATGGAGCTAGACGGCTGTTTTCAAAGTTTATTTACTCAAGAAGAGCAAGGACATTTGGTCTGAGACCTTATAGCTTAATTCAAGGACTTACTCAAAGATTTGAAGATCTTGCTTCTAGTGTGGATAATTTAAGAAGTGGGCAGAGTTCAGCGGTGAATAAATGGAACACTGCAGCTTCTCATGGGTGTCAACAGCTACATGTTTCAAAAGGTCAGTGTGGACAACTACAGCAACAAAAGGTGGTAGTTACCTTGTTGCAAGGGCAGCAACAAGTGGATAATTTGTCATGTGAAATTATGGAACATGATAGGAGCCAGCAGCGAATACTGGGTTCACCAGCCTCACAGATTATTCTAGATACATCAATCCAATGGATGTTACCACCACACAAATGAAGTTTTCAACAAGTGAAGCCAAGGCCTTCAGTGCAAGATCTTTCAACAGTCTGCAGACTGATGGATCCAAATTTATGGCATCTGGTTTCCTGGAGGAGTCAGTCCTGGAGAGGAAACATACCCTTTTATTCAAGACCAAGTAGTAAACATGGAATTACATCATATGCATGCAGCTACTTGTGCCAGGAGAAGTTTATTGGAATGTTATTAGCTAGAAGTCTTTCTTCCATCTAAAGAAAACTGTTAAGAGCACTCTAATGCAAGCAGACATTCCACTGGCACTGTATGTATTCCTGATAATTCAAATCCAGCTAAGACAGGAAAAACATTTTATAAATCCTTACTCTATGTACAAAAAACTCACCTTTAATTTACCAATTAAAGAGGACTGAACTGCATTTATCTAGAACCAGCCTTTCTTGCATTATGACTAAGACTAATGAATGGACTCCTAATACAAGAGCAGCTGGCCTGTGGTGACAGGCCACATGTAACCAATAAAAACTGCTGAACAGTTACATGAATCCCAGTTATGAACTGTAACCTCTTCAAATGCAGTAATTGGTGAGATGAGACAAGAAATCAATGGTCCTGCTTTGAATCCTGCCAACGTAGCAGGTATGGCTTTACATATCCCTTCTAATGATGAGCAAATGCATAACATCTTTAGTACACAAAATGGAAATGTGACTGTGTAAGGCATAACTCTATACATGATCACAGTGCTATTAATGTTTGGAAACCACCACTGTTAAATGAATGGTTGATTAATGAAGAACAGGCAACACATAATGCGCAAAATATAATACAAGGTGGAGATATTATTAGAACATTACTTAATCAGTTTGTCAACAAGCTTTCTAAACTTAAGAAATTACAATTGGAGAATGTTTATCTTATGAACTGTATAAGAAGTAAGGTAGTGCCAAAAGGCTTACGGGTATGGCACTATCCTGCTGGATTGATAAACAATTCTGCCTTGCACAATGAACTGATAATAATGTTTGACTGACATGGGTTTGAATTTATAGAACTGCTCATAAAATATAATCAGAGGGAAACTGATGCACTGCTAGATGAATGTAAAAAGCCTGAAGTCGAAACTGCAAGCAAATAATGAGTATGAGAGATATAAATATGAACATCAGCGTATATACACAAGTATAGAAAAAATGTCAATTGAATTAGAACAAAAGAAATTTAAGAAGTTAGATTGTGATAAAAAAGTAATAAAATAGTGGTCAAGCTTATCCCAAACCACCAAGGGTTGGCTATGCTACAAGAAGTGGCACAGACATCAGTAATGAGGAACAGCAAATGGGACAATTAGTTAAAAGTAATACTTAATCACAACTTGATCTGCAAGAGGAGAATTTGATTGTTAATGACCAAAATTATCCTCCTTTAAGAAGACCAGAAAGGATTCATAACAGCAACAATAATAACAACTCCAATTGGTCTAACAATCACAATTTTTATACTCTGTCCAGAAGGAACCAAAGAGACAGGGGTGGTTACCAGGGGCGCGCCAGGTTCAGAGGTTACAAATGGTAATCATGAATACTGAACGTAATGAGAGTAATGTCACCATGGTGAACCATTTTTTGGACAATAATTATATGACTTATGTTTTTCATAATATTATCAGCAATAATGATGACTTTTCAGTCATTGACAAAGCAGATGATGGTATGTATACTAATTGCTGTAATAATGATGGATTAAATGTACAGGTACAAGGCAATATTATTTTTAATGAGAAGCCTAATATAGTATTTAATAAGGCCCAAGACATCAAGGTGTATCATTTTTCTGATACTAGTATTGATGAGACCATGGCTAATTTGTTGAGCAAAGGTTTAACCTTTGTTCCAACACAAAAAACAAAGATGGCTGATGTCTTAATTGATTTAAAAATGTTTTTACGAAAATTAAATTTTAGAATACTTTTTGGTAATGACGGTGATAATTTCCAGCAAGATGTGCTAAGGATTAGTAGCATGTTCACCCCCCCCACATCTGGTTTTAGCGTTATATGAAAAAATATGTGAATTGGACATTAGGAATTTATTGACTAAAAGGAATAGCCAGTACGAAGACAAAAACAATTTAACTAAGGAAGAAGAGCAGATACTGTCATTCCTAAAACAACAGAATATTAGAATAATTAAACCAGATAAGGGAGGGGGTTTAGTAGTTTAGTAGTGATGGATGTATTTGATTATAATGTAAGAATCAATGCCATACTTAATACTGTTACTTATGTAAAAGTAAGCAAATATGAGCTAAATATAGCATATAGAAGAATCAATGTTATGCTCAATGATGTTTTTGGAAGGTAGGATAGATATTGACATATTCAACTATTTGAATATGATTTCCCCTAATATTCCTACCATTTTTGGAGCAGCAAAAATACATAAGGAGATTTAGAATCCTCCCCTCCATCCTATTGTTGATGAACGTAACTCAGTCACTTATGCTTGTGCCAAAGTCTTGGATTATAAGCTAAATAATTTTTTAGAAAAACAAGCACAAAGTTGTAGGGACTCATGGCATTTTTTGGAGTTAATAAAAAATACTGTATATTTAGATGAGACATTGTTTTTAACTGTGGGCATAAAATACCTTTTTTTCCATCATCCCCCATCAGGAGGGTATTCAGGCTATAGAAGAATACCTTTACAAACAAGGTGTACCACATAATGAAATTAACCTGTGCATTGATTTATTTGATTTTGTTTTGAAAAATGATTATATTAAATTTGGTGATAAATATTCCCTTCAAAACGTGGGGGTTTCCATGGGTTCCCCATGTGGCACTATCTTTGCAAATCTAGTAATGGTAGTATTGGAGAAAAGTTTGTGCTTAATGGCAACTATAGTGAGTATATCAGTCTATATTTGTGATATCTGGATGGAATTTTTATATTATGGAAAGGGACAGAAGAGATGCTTTGTAATTTTTTGTTCTATATTAATAATACCACTGATTATTTAAAATGTGCTCATGATCTTCATAAGCAAAAGATTTATTTTTTGGATGTGAATTTAAGTAAGGACAAGGTGAGAAAAGCATTCAAAACAAAAAAATCATAGAAAATTGACTTATTCAAATTCTTTTTTGCATTTTACCAGTTCACATCCTATAGGAAATAAAAAGGCAGTGGTAAAAGGGCAATTTGTCCAGGTCACAAGAATGGTAACTCTCGATGTTGTTTTTGGTAAGGAATGTGGGTTGCTTAAAAAGATGTTCATCAAGAGAGGGTATCCAGCAAGTATGTTGGAAGATATACATAATGAAGTGTGAATAAAAAGGGAGAATGGACATTTTAACCCCATTCTTAGTTACCAAGGAGAGAGCCATCAGATAAGGACTAAACAAGTGCAATATGACTGCTCATTTGCATTTATAACAGCATTTAGTACATATTTTTATGAATTAAAAGCTATCATGATAAAGAATTGGGCAGTCATTAATGATGAGGTAAAAATCAGAGAAAAGATAGGGGAAGGATTAAAAATGATGACAAGAAGAGGTAAAAATCTTAAGAACTTAATAGAGCATTATAAAGAATCTACTAATAACTTGCTCATGGGTATGATTAGGTGTGGAATGTGTAACTACTGCAGTTTTATACCCCAGGGTCAATGGATTGAGATCAAAAATAGAAAATATAGAATTACTGGAAAATTTAATTGTAATACAAAATTGGTAGTTTATGTTGCCACATGCAAATTATGTCTGGCATATTATATAGGAAAAACGACTAGAAGTTTGAAAGAGAGAATATATGAGCATATTTATGCAATCAGAAAAGGTATTTTAACAAATGCATTAGCAAAGCATATATATGAATTTAAAGATCATCTGTTCAAGTTTTGTGTAATACAGAAGATTGAAGAACAGGATAGGGGCAGACCTTGGACTATTAACTAGAAAAGGCTGAAATGGTTTGGCAACTGCAACCACATTCACTTGTACGGCCAGGATTAAATGATTAATGCACTATTAATAGTATACTTAAGTTAAAGGCATTGGCTAGGTAGTAAGTAAATATGTAAAAAAGTAAAAAAAAGTAAAAAAAGTAAAAAGTAGGAAAGTGAATAATAATAAATAATAATAATAATAAATATAACATTCATAAGATTTTCAGTTTAGGTATTGCTTAGCATGTTTATATTCATATTGCGTCTTCTCAAGAGTATATAGCAATCACTATTTTATTAATCATTGGGTCTCATAGAAAATGCATTGGTAGTATGATGGATGTAGTAAGTTTTCATTTAATCTATGAATATTTGTGTTTATATATAGAAAATGATTTATTGTATGCAATATAATTATTCATGCAGCATGTTGCCTTAGATGATTAAATAGTTTATATATGTTTTTATATGAGTCATATGTTTATAAAAAAAGCAATGAATATGTCACTTCCTGTTTGTAAAGGAAATGACACAATTTTAAGTATGTAAGAAGGAAGGTTTTAGTTGTTGTTTGTTGTCTGATGAAGTTTGCTATTTGAGACAAATGAAAAGTGCTTAACAGTAAATAAAGAAACCATTCTATATCCAACACCATTATTTGTTTGGTTTTAGTTATAAGGACTTGTAGTTTGCTTTGAAGGACTTCACAAGAAGTCTTATTTACTTGTTTCCAGTTTGGAAGGACTCACTCCTTCTTACTCTTAGACAGCAATTTCTTTCTCTTATTGTAAAGTCTGTTAACGGCAGTTGTCCACCAGGCAGGTTTGCTGTTCCTTGAGGAGCTTGTTTTGGTCCTATCAGGTATGGCCGAGTCAATGCAGGTATACAGATGTTTGTATAAAGCATTGGTGTATAGCTTGGCATAGTTGCCAGTTCCATCTGATGGAGGAGGTGCTATGAAGCTATTTATACCATCCTGTAAAAGGTTTTAATCTGCTTTGGAGAAGTTTTATTTTAGTTTAGTTGCTACTGGTGGTGTAAGGTGTGATAGTTACTTCAAATTAAAGTGATTTTTGGTCAGATCTCAAAAGGGAGGACCTCACAGTGGGGGTGCTACAATGGACTGCCATATTGGTAAGCACCAGATCCAGGATGTTGGCACTCCTTGTGGGGGTGTCACCCAGCTAGTTCAGGGCATTGGAGTTAACAAAGTCAAGGAACCTTTGGGCAAGTGAGTTTGAGCCTAGTAATTTACCCAGTCAATGACAAATAGCGAATCCACATAGAATGACACCAGAAGCTATGCTAATTATTGAAGTCAGTCATTATCTGTTTGTATTCAGGCAGGCTAGGGACATACCTGCCTGAGACACATAGTCCAAGAGCTCAGTCATGTCTCTCTCCATATAGTCCAGAGAAGTACATCTCAAATTGTTCACAACAACATGGACTATGATGGAGTCATAACAGTACCTGTTGTTGGGAGGCTTGAATGCATGTGTGATATGGCATATCCTGGCATCTAACAGACAGCTGACCATGACCTTTTCCCTATCCGGCCTGGTGAGAAGGACATCAGTGTGTCTGAATCACCTATATGACTAATATGTTTGATTTTGTGTTTTGCCTTAAAGGTTTGACTGGTGAGACACTGGTGCATGAGCTATTATGTGCAATGAGTTCTTCAGAGAAAGTATTATGTGTAGCGTGTTTGTGTTTTTTAAGTCTCTGGTGTTTAGGTATGTTTTTGGTGATGATTTCCACATATGTAGGTATGTGTGATATGTGTTTAAGTGGGGTAGGAGGTGAGGTGTGCATAATGACAGCCCACTCATTATCATATGCACTGACTGGTGTGCGAGAGAGCATGCATTCAAGGTTCTTAATATCCAAAACCAAAAGTTCTTAATATAGTTGCATCTCTCACACATTGTGTTTGTGTGGACTAGGAGTAAATGGTTGTCAGTGAACATGAGGTAGTTATTGCACTGTCTCAGGATGCCCATGTCAACCAGGCAAGATTGAGAAACTGGGAAATTGTCCATTCACAGTGATAGGTAAAATTATATAATCAGGAAAAGAAGTCACACTTAGGAATGGCTAGTGGGTGAGAAGTGTGTATTGATACCTCTGAGGATAGGCTTAGTGTTTCACTTGACAGCAGGGCAGGGCCATGAGAAACCTGTGAAAGACCACAAGCAAATTGCTAAGGAAAAATTTGACAAACAAATTGTCTGTGTCTATAATCACCAATGGTAACCACCACTGCACAGCATCACTCTATCTGTTACTATTGTAGTCCTTACATTGATGTGTGATCAGCCAATTACCATGCTGCTTGGCTCAGATGTTTGTTACGTGGCTTGTCTAACTTCCACAACATTGTCATCTCACTTTGTCTTCATTTTAATGATGTCATTTGATGGTTGTTCATATGACTCATTGCATGCAGAGACTGCAATTTACATTCTCACAGACATAACTGCTCAGTCACACACGAAAGGAAAAAAGAATGAAAATAAAGACATGCCATCAGACACTCGGCTAGACGGTTTACTGAGCCAGACCACATTGTTATTATTAACAGTGCATGTCCCAATAATGATCTTATCTTGACTTTTACAGCCTTTTACCTTTTTTCACATTTCAGTTATATTAATGTGGCATGAAGCAGAGTTGGTCATGATTCCATTCAAATGTCAGTATGTGTTACTTGCCTTGTTTTGCATATGCTTGCTATGCTTCATGCTGGCCAGTAAAGAAATGTTCATGTGATGTGGTGATTTCCTGTAGTAAGCTGTGTTATGCATGCTGTTGCATAGCCTTGATTGAACTGCTCACATTGGTGATGGATACAATCTCCCTTTCATGTTCTGTTATTGGATATGTCCATAACTATAGGTAAAGTGATATGCGGAAGATGTTGTGTGCATTAGGAGCCATTCACTAGCAGCAATTGTGTTGATTATAATACTGCTACTTGTTAATGTTTGCACCATTTCAAACTGAAATGTGTTCTAAATAAGAACTCGAATGTATGCTACTATACCTTCAGTCTCACATTTGTACTTGCAGAACTCACATGTGAACAGGATGTTAATATAGCAATAACCAATGATGTCGGTGTGGTATATTGAAATTAACCCACAAGTGGCATGGTTTAATCATGAAGGCGAAGCCTGAGTGATTAAATAAAGCCAACCATGGGTAAATTTCAATATACCACAACCACTGAGTCAGTTATTGCGATTATACAATGACATTTAAGAAAAAAATACTTACTTTTCTTAAATAATGTCTTTGTATAATGGCGCATTACTGTTCTTCCGTGGCTGGTGGTATACTGCTTCCTTGTGTTGATGTATTGTGCATGCATATGGGACTTGCATTCCCACACATATGCAGTACATCAGTGCTCAGGAAAGTAAGCAAGGGAGAAAAGAAGATCTCTGTTGCTCTCCTTTTCCTTTCTTTTTTTTTTTTAATTAAAAAAAAAAAAGGTTCAGGAAGTTTAGAGTAGAAGAGAGACAGAATGGAGGAAATACAAGGGAAATCAGGTACATGTCTTTAGTTTTAAACAACATACCCGATTTCCCTTATATTTTTTGCATGGTGTCTCTCTCATATGTCTGGAGTCTGGACTACAAATTTTGTTGAAAAAAATTTAAAATGAAAGAATATACCAACGGAAAAAAGTCTGTGTGACCAGACCTTTTTCCGTTGGTATATACAATGGGCACGCTGGTTGGGCTGGTCAATCAGCATGCTCGTTTTAGAATGTTAGTGGCCAGTCATTGTATAATATGTGTTAGATTGCAGATGTGCACATCAGCTTCATGTTAAGGTAAACTATGATCTTCACGGGAATGTGCGGCTTGACAGACATTTACTTTTCATTATTATGGTTTTGATTACTGACATACATCACAAATGGTGGCACAATGGACTATGGTCATAACATATTTTAACATTTCATGACGACTGTTTTCTGCCTGTTCATTGTCTCACAATGGGTATACTATGCAGACAGGTAGTATCACGTATGCATATGTAATTTATGTCCTGTGTTGTGATTCATCTTGACAGAGCATGTGACCTGTTGATGATTGCCTCTCAGATGTAGATGATGAGTGCATGCCAGGCCATTGCCAACATTCTCAGATGATAACAATAATGAAGATGATGACAAGGAAGCTGAACCTGCACCTGCATGAATCACCATGCCTACTGCACCCCAGAGGAGACAATGACAGGAACAACAGGGAGACAGTTATTAGGAGGAGATCTGGGAGGTTGTAACCTGTGTTTCGAAGACAGATGAGGAACATGATAGGGAATTTTTACCATGACATAACAAAGGCCATGCGTGGCTCATTCAGGGAGATAACTTGGGAGATTATTCTCAAGGCTCATCCCCTTCATGCCAGTGCCTCTGATTCATAAGTGTTGTCTGTGTGCTCCAATTGTGTTATGCTGTCAACATGATGATTGCCATGTAATTGCCTGGACTATATATACACTATTGTGCATTCATACCATGTTGTTGCCATGCTTATATATTTCATGTGCAAACATACCATGCAGATATCTTCATGTAACATTTTATTATCTTTCAATGTGTGCATGACACACATTAACACATTACACTTTCCTCCAACATTCAACTGTCCATGCATTGTGGCAGTTAACCTGCAACTAGTGCTGCAACAATTATTACGTAAATGTGTGTTGCTGAGGGAAACTGACAGACAACAGATGTCCATAGTCCAGTACTACTAATGTTGTACAGTTAAGATTTGTTTATTGCCATATCATGTATGTGCAACAGAAGGACATGCCATTTCCCATATGTTTCAGATGACAGTTGTCATGCTGTCCCACTGGCAAGATGTGTTATGTGCCATGTGCTAGCAATGCTGATGCCAGGTGGGATCATATATAGGTATGTCATACCTATGGGCACTCCTCCTTTTCTCACCGCATCAAATGCCAGTTTAGCATTAATGTATACATCATGGCAAGGATAATTTATTCTTTAACAGTACATTATGCCATGTTTGCTCTATGTTACATTTCCACATCCACTCCTTATTCACATAAGTGCACACCTTCTGGCAATATTTGTACTTGTATGTTTCTGCACATAATCAGATGAATGCTGAAAGATCATTTTACTTTTGACATGTGAGCATTCACTGACTTATCACTAATGTGCTGAAATAATGCTTGCAAAAGTATCCCCTGCTCAATGCATGACATGCACCAGTGGTTGTTGAATCAACATTGGCACAACGGGATATAATTATGTGATTGAAATTCTTAGCTTGCTTGCCATGTTACATGATTGCAGATTACTGTGTATATGTGAGTTATACATTCCCACTTTGGTGGACATCTACAATGCAGTTTGCCCACGTGACATACACTTGCCATTTGCTTAAATGTATTTTGGGTTGGCTTCAGCAGCACCATGTGTGGTGTACCCATGCATTTGCAATGTGTAGCCTTACCTTGTTGTCCTGCTTTATCGTTTTCTTCCATGATATAGGCTCAGGTTGTCCACCTCCCTTCCACCTTCATATTTACATAAACCCTTTTGTAGATATGTTTGCCTTTGCTGCAGTTATTGACCATTGTCCTTTATTACATTGTTGACATAGTCAATATGTGCCATATGTGTCAGAATTTTATAGATGCATGACATCTGCACACAAGTTACTGGCTACTGCTTACAATACATCCTTATTCTTATTATACTTGTATGTTAATCAGTGTATGTTGCTGAAATTCATATGCACAACCTGATATTTGTTTGTACAATGTACTGTTAGATTTGTTCATATATTCTTACATGTCATTAGTGTGTGTGTGTGTGTGTGTGTGTGTGTGTGTGTGTGTGTGTGTGTGTGTGTGTATTGAGATTGCTTTAGGCCACTGACAGTCATACATATACACCAACACTTGTGTGATACCTTTGACATGGCATATGTCTGCCACATATATGCATTTCATTCCACACTTGCATGGGTTGTGTACACCTATTTGTGTATTTAGCAGCCATTTTGCTGTTTTTATGCGCTGCTGCTGTTTGGCAATGTGTTTGGTTATTTGCCTTTCATATATACGGTTGGAAATTTAGTTCTGTCCTCTGCTGGAGTTATTTAGCATTCTTAGATGTGCATTTGCTCACCAGTGATGTTGCTTGACTTACCCTTGCACTGCTGGCAGACTGTTTGGCTATGAGTTTATTTATTCAATGTGTACTATGATCCTTATTTATTACCTTACAACACACATCCACCACTGGGCATACACATCCAGGTATGACTGCCACATAGTCTGCAACATGTCATAATGTGATAGTGCATAGGTAGATGTGTTCTTCTGCATTTCACTATGACTAGGATGCATCCCCACCCATGTTGTGCAGTGTGCTGTCTGTGTAACTTACTTGTCCTTACTGTTTTTTACAACCTTTATCTGTGTTGTGTTGTGATATTTATTCTAAGGGTATACCTGCTGTGATGGCCTTCTTCTTCCCCGTCTTTACCTTTCCTTCTTTTCTTAAAAGAAAAAGGGGCATTTTCCCACCAAAAAAAAAAGAAAAATACATCACCCATGCTCTTCTGACTTTCACTCTGATTTTTCTGATCCAACATACCTCTTTTGTGTCCCTTTTCTTCATCCATACACTGCATCTTCTTTTCTATCTTTCACTTTCATTGGGTGTGTGCATTACCTATCTTCCCCAGACAAGTCCGGCACCCATTGTTAGCGGTCAGCTGTGGTGACGTGGCCATGATTGCCCTGCACCTTTATTAATTTTTCTATTAGAAAATGTTCAGATTCCATCAGAATCCATAAGTGATAACAAGCATATTTTAATAATAATGGACTTATGGTAATATTACATAGTTGTCCTTAAGTTTACTAGAGAATATGTACATAAAACTGTTAGGATGCTTGAATTGTGAGATTCTTTCCTTACCTTTGTTATGGTACATCACACTTTGACAGCAATCTTTCATTACTAACAGGTTATTTGCAAGTAATAAAAAGTGTGCCAATATTACTGAGATATTCCATTGTGCGTCGAGATATTCAGTTTACTGTGTCACATTTACATATTAAATTATCTGCAACTTTGCCACAGATATCAGTGTGATGCACCAGATTCCATGAACTTTGTGGGATCCAGCCCCATATTTGATTGCAAAATAAATGAGTATTATATCAGAGTAAAATTTAACAAGTCACAAATAACCAGTGTAATAAAGCAGCAATATTTAAACCATGCAGTAACAGCTGCAACATTAAATATAGCACTAATAATACAGCAACTCAGAAGTGAAAAAGATTATAGGTACATTCACAATTAAAAGGGGTTAGAGGTGACTCAATGTTTACTTATAATACACAAAGAATAATTCCTAAGAGCACAAGCAATAGACTGCCAATGGGTGCTGGGATGGGGTGGGCCTCCAAATCCCTGGAAGATCTGTTGCTTCTCTATAATGTCCACTCTGGATGTCATTACTGCACTTTGAAAATAGATTACTTGTGGACATATTTTTATTATGTTTTTGAAGTTTGTAAAATAAATATTTTATATAGAATTTTTATACAAAAATAGTTTTGCCAACCACAATCTTTTGAAGCATCGACAGATACATGATTATGAAACTGTAGTAGCATATGCAATGTCATTTCCACCCACTACTTGTTCAACACAGGTTAACACAAGTGATGCCATTTGGAATAGTTTATTACATCATATACTAAGCAAATTTTCCATGATGAGTTGCAGGGAGCAGGGTGTGTGCGATTCAGAAAAAAGCTGCACAATGTGGCTAGCTCAAATAATGTGGTTGGTCTTACTGTTTGCTAATGACTGTATGATGAGACACCCTGTAAGATATTGAAGAAAAATAAGGTGGTGGAGTAATTCAGAAATGTTTAAGTGCTGCACAACAGAAATTTGTCTACAGTGTATTTGAACTCAGCCATATCCCAATGTTGCGATGGAGTATTATAAAAGTTATGTTAGGAGTTCCTGCAGGCATAGTAATTGTACATTTATATCTGCAAGAAGCCCTCATTGCAGCTGCTGGGTCTGATGGTGCTTAATGTGATCCCCTGGAAGCCCCAGGTCATCCGACTGTGCTTATTATTTCATGGTCTCCATGACAACCAACATTGTGGACTGGTACTGTGCATAGGTCTCAACCTCTTAACACAAATAATCTGGACAATGCCAAAAATAATGGCAGACAAAGCCCCAAAAATAGGAACAAATTTTAAATATTGCTCTTATAAACTTAGAAAGTTACTAGAATAAAAGGTCTTGTGTTACCATGCATTTTCTGAAGGATAATAAGTCTGAAACTCACACACATGTCATTATTTAGTAAATTCAGTCTTCACTGATTTGCCACAAAAATTCAGAAAACTACAAAATTTATGAGGAACAAATCAAAAATATTTGGCAAAAATCTGGACATTATGTGAAAATCTGAACAGTTGAAAGGTATGGTACTGTGTTAATAGGGACACTATCCGACAATTTGTGGAAATATGTTGGTCTTATCTACAGCTCTGTAAGAATCATGTATTACCTATCCCAGTGGATTCAAATGTATGTGTGGCTTTGCATATATTAGCTACAGGGACCTTTCATTGACCTGCTGGGGACACAGTGGGGTATCTCAGGCATGTAGCTTGAGAATACTCCATAAGATTCTCAATGCTATGCTTCAACATGTGGGGAGCATTTATGGTTCCCATACTTCCTAGAGGAGAGAGTGAACACCATGTTAGATTTCTGTGATATAGCCCATTTCCCTGAGGTGCTGAGGGCATAGCATCTTCCTACATTGAAATAAAAGTTACATCAGGTAAACTGAGATGGAGGTATGTGAACCGCAAAGGGTATTACTCATTCAATGCCAGGTTGTCTATAGTGCACAGGGAATAATCTACAATGTATGTGCATGCTACCTCGGCAATTTTCATGACTCCCACATATAGCATACATGTGAACATTATCAATGGTTCTTGAGGGTGTGACTTTCCATAGGTGCATCTTGTAGGAGATTCTGGATATGCCCTGGAGCCCTGGTACATGTCACCTGTGACAGGATTAGTGATTCCTAGCACAACAAGCAGCAGAGGCTGAGTCAGATAAAGAGTCAGAGGAGAAGTCAGTAGGATGATCATGCCGGACAGAGGTGAATACAGAATATTGTGGCATTAACAAAGGGGCAGCAGATTGCACATAGCTTCACAACATAGTAAACAAGAGTTAAACAGATATACTACAGTAAAAATGATGCATGCAAATTCATCCCTGACCATACTTTTCCATGCATAGGCTGGCCATGCTATGTGTCAGACATAGGCAACCCAAGTAACAATATACAAGGGGCAAAGCAGTTATCATCATTTGCACAGGTGGAGAAAGGAATAAAGTACATGTCTTTCACATGTAAGTGTGTGAGCATGATTGCTCAGGAGTATAAAAATAAAAAGTGCTTTTATATCAAGTATCAGAGGCAGTATGGTGAGGGTTAATGTCAAGAAGATCCTGGGATCAGTGGCTGTGTGTAATGTGCTGGGAACTGTGGTGACAAGAGTAGCGATCTGCAGGGACACAGCCTCAGGAGATGGTGCAGCACTGTGACTCAGCCTATTGAAAGATCCAGCACATACATGGCAGTGAGTTCAGCATTCCATGCATGCATGCAGCTGGCTATGAGAGCTGGCAACACCAGGATTTGCACTGGCTGTACCATGATCCTGATTAGATGCTGTTAAAATGTCAACTAGGAGATGTGCCAGCATGGTGATGGTGATAACCGCAGGGATGGCCTCACCTGGAAGTAGCCACCTTCACAATAGATGTTGCTGTAGAAGTACTTGCAATTTAGGAGTGGTGTTTTGCACATTCACAGCCACATTGGCTAACATCTGTGGATATAACAGATGACTGTTTCTGGGGGGACCTACTTACCCTTGACAGGCAATCCAGAGATGACATTGCATGTTCCAGCGTGTGATTCACTCCTAGAAGTTAGCATGCACACCTTCGATCACCCTCACTATCTCTGCCATGGCTGTGGTGGAACTAGCCTGTCCTTTCTTGATAGCCTTGCATGTGCTGCAGGTTTTTGTTACTGACACAATAAGCCTAGGAGGAGTGTGATAACAATGTCTCCAGTAAGCACTATTACTAGTCCCCCAGTGTGCACCTCTGTGCCTATGAGTGCTAGGTGCAGATTCAGACATCTGTGTACTGGGGGCCACCAAACTTTCATGAATGAGAGTGTCCACATCAACCTGCCCTTTCTCTGATGTTTGGGTAGTCAGGGTATGTACAGGCATAGAAACAGTGTCCATGGTCTGTAATTGGGATGTAGTGGTCACACTCCCTATTTCAGTCACACACTCTGTAGCCCCTAACTGTGTCAACTCATCTCTAAAATAATTATCCCATGCTACAAATTCTCATCCGTCCACCAAGTATGCAATGTAAATATGACCCAGTACCAAGACTTCTCATCCAAATGAGATTTTTACAACTGTAAACATGATAAACACGAATACCCATGTCCATACGTTGTGTAGATAGTTATGGTCTTTGAATACCAATGTACCTATATACTATAAGTCAGGCAGATTTAATGACATTCTATAGTGACTAACAGGTAAAGAAGACTTGCACATACTTTTATGAATTAAGAGGGTATAAGATATCTTTGTTTTGTTATCTGCTTTGATCCACTTTAGAGTTTGTATTTTATTTTAGTGCCAGTTTCGATTAAACTCTGCATCTACAAAATGTGTAGTGCTGTTACAGGCTTTAATGATGCATTTTATTATGTTGACCGAGAAACCAGTATAAAAGAAAAAGGATTCATAAAGCTACATTGGCAGCAAAATAACATTTGTTATTTGTACTCACGACTCCTTGTTAAAGCAATGTCCCAGGCAGTGCAGCCTGCCAAGTAAATGATTTGTTTTACTTGATATTTATTTTTTATTGAACATCAAGTGAGAGTCTTCAATATGTCTGAACACCAAGCTACTTGAAGTGAATGACATTTTCAACTATGTTCTTGTTTGGTGTTATCAACTTGAACAGTTACATTATCTTTTCTAAGTAGCCATTCAGAAATAAAAAGCTATTTTACCATAAAGCAAGAGAAATGAGTTGGTTAGCTATTTTTATAACAAGATAAATCCATTTTAAACTTAGTTTTGAATAGTTCCTAGACTGGGCATGGATCCAGAAGCAATGTACCACGTGTTGTAATGTATCACACGTTGTAATACTTTTGCATTTTGTCAGCAGTGTGATATGACTATCAAGCTTTGAGTTTGGTCTTTATAAATGGCTGTAATAACATTTTTCAGGAAGTGACATATTCATGGCCCAACTTACAGTTCATGTTCTGCCTCTTAGAGACTTCAAGAACAAAACTAAGTTTTCAAAATGTGGTACTGAAAATATATATCTCTTTGGCAATTCTTGATTGTTTAATTTACTAAAAACTATAAATAAGTCAATAAATAGGGCATATGTTATAAGACAAGCATTTTAAATTCCTTTGAATGCATTTTCTGAATTCTTTGACATAAGATTGATGGCAGTAGGGCCAAATTAGAAACATAAAGCCAAACATCACCAAAACCAAATCTGATAGAATAAATTGTTTTTATACTGACAAAAGTTGCTAGATGTACTGTTGTTTAGTGCTCTAATTCTTGAGAAGAATTTTGGAGTGTGTGTGTGTGTGTGTGTGTGTGTGTGTGTGTGTGTGTGTGTGTGTGTGTGTGTGTGTGTGTGTGTGTGTGTGTGTGTGTGTATACATGTGTATGTATGGGTGTAGGTCAGATTCCAAAATAATCAGGATAACATAGCAGACAGCCTCCACCATCCAACAGTGGTAACCTGATTCCTAATTAAAACCCCACCTCCAGGTATGACATCATGTCAGGGGGCAGGTTAGAGCCCCCAACTTCCATCACAGTGATAAACCTCCAAACATCTTGTAGTCCTCAACCAGCTCTGCTGGTATGGATAGATAAAACCCTTACAATGACCCAGGGGATTCACGTATTTTAGTGGCTCAAGCATCTGTTGGAGCCTGTATAGGGTGGAAAGGATTGATAAATCTTTACCTGCTCACCTTTACATGATAGTAGGGGAGGGGATCGTGTGTCTGTACACATTCCCTGTGGTTGAACCCCTACTTAGATTAAGGGTCACTTGGAGGTGGAGCTTATAAGGGGCAGAAATTTGATTATGTTGCATTCAGAGGCATAAAAGTCAGTCACAGAGCTTACTACACACAAACCACTTCAGAATATTTGGGCATATTTAGAGTTAGGTAGGAATCACCACAGGACCCCATTCAATTTAATTTCATATATGATGCATCCCACTCCTTGCTAGCTCAGCCATGACCATTGGGAACAAATGGACTATAGAGCTCTCACCTAGGAGAAAATTAATGGGTCTATGCAGTGACCAAGAGGGATAAGGCTTTGTGCTTAGTATGGGGAAAGGGCTAAAAATATCTTGTAGCCATGCTGTGCAAGTAGCAAGTCATGCAATTCTAAAGCATTTTATGGTAATGAACCTAATTACAAATCCTCATGAAGTACAATCACTACTATGCCCTTTATGGACCTTCTAAGTCCACCCAAGCCACCAGATGCAGCAACTCTACTTATTTGTCATTGCGGTAGCTTCCAGTACCAATGCTGACATACAGGTAGAGCTGTAAGTCCAGTAAGTTGTGTACAAAGCAATGATACCTATATGATTGACGTAGGAATGTATGCAGAACAAGTAACTAGTCCATCATACATGTATTCCAAGTCTCCAAGCAACAGTACTTGTATGATTTGTTGTGTATTATGGACTTTGCTTCTGCAGTTGTGGAGAAGTGACATCTCTGAGTCACGAGCATACTATCTCACATGTGCATTGTCCTTGGCTGGCCCCACCAGCTTCTGTCTTCTGGCAGTACAGCTACACCTGCAGATAGGAACTGATACTGCAAACATTGTGACCTCCCACCTACAGTACCATTTCCCTCTTTCAGATGAAGCTGAAGAATGCCTCATAGGTTCATAGGTTCATAGGTAGGTACTAGACTATTGGCCCTAGGGCCTATATAAGCCTAGCCAAAAAGATACTCTGGCTTTAACCACCCAAGGTGATCCCTGGGGTGAATGTCCTATTTCATATCCAATCATCAAGATTTTTCTTGAAGAGTGCTAATGAGGGGCTTTGTTTGCTATAGATAGGTAATTTGTTCCAGAGTATGGGAAGTCTCTGAGACAGGAATCTATCCCTCCAGCATGTTCTGTTTATTGTGGTGACAAGGTTTAGATCCCTAGAGAGTGTAGCTCAGAGGGATTGGGATTTCTTTAAGTGGAGCATGTCCAACAGCTCTGGGTTTGACATAGCTTTGTATGTTAGGCAGAGATCACCTCTGAGTAGGCGATATGCGATGGAGTAAAGCTGGAGTTTTTTGAGATGGTCTGTGTAGGGCATCTGTTTGAGGCCATTAATCCTCTTTGTGAGGTATTTCTGTGGCCTTTCCAGTTGTTGTAGATGTCTTGTGAGATACATACCAAAAGGGGCATTGTACTCTATAATGGGTCTAATGAGTGACGAGAAGAGGGGAACAATTACCTCTTTTTTCCTGGATGAAAAACCTTTTGTGATGAGGTGTGGCTTGTAGAAGGATTTCCTGACTACTGTGGTGATGTGATTATCAAAGGAAAGACTACTGTCCACCTTTGTCCCAAGGTCCCTTATCACACTTTCAGTGTTATGTAGACTACAACCTATGTGGTAGCTCATGGGTACAGAGTTTTACCAATGGGGATGACAATGCACTTTTTTGCATTGAGCTTGAGGCCATGGCTTTAACACCAGGCATCTGTCTCAGTGAGGCCCTTTTGTAGGATGTCCACATCGTTAGGAGTTTTGATTATGGCTCCTAGTCTGCAGTCATCTGTGAACTTTATTAGCCAAAGACCTTCTGTGTTAGCCTGTACTTCAGAAAAGTAGATAACAAACAGGAGAGGACCCAGGACTGAACCGTGCGGTACTCCACTTGTCACTGGTATGAAGTCGGATTTGGAGTCTGCTACTTTCACAGTGTGGGTTCTGTTAGTGAGCCAGCTGGCAACCCATCATGTGACATAGGGATTTATACCTAGTTTAGTGAGTTTATCTATAATTCCAGAGTGGGGAATGGTGTCAAAAACCTTGACGAGATCTAGATAGGCTGTGTGAACAATCTTACCCTCGTCTACGTCTTTGGTGACTGCTTCAAAGAAGTATATCAGGTTTAGGAGACATGATCTGCCTTTTATAAACCCAAACTGGGTGGGGGTCCAGAGTTTGGAGATTACCAGTGTCTTTGTTTATAAGTTCCATGATGATACATCCCATGGCCTTGCAGACCAGGCTTGTTAGGCTAATAGGGCAGTAGTTCCCAGAGTCCGCGGTGGCTCCCCCTTTGTGGAGTGGGATAACCATTGCTGTGCACCATTCAGTGGCACAAAGCCTGAGGTGAGGCTATGATTGAACATCGTACTTAGGTGGGGTGCCAGTTCATTCTGTAGTTTGTGCAGAATGCAGCCTGGGATGTTGTCAGGTCCCATGGATGCTGTGTTCTTGGCTTTGGAGAGTGTGTTTTTTACCTGTGCAGCCATGATTACAGGAACTTTGCATTCTTCTGGTATAGAGATTGGCCATTTAGGGGGTGAGAGGGGGGTAAAGTTAGCACTGAACCAGGATGCTGGCAATATCAGCTGGTTCTGTATATTTAGTGCCATTGTGCTGTAACTCAGAGCAGATCTGAGTGTTGCCATTGAGATTCTTGACATAGCTATTGAATGCTTTGTGGTTGTCCTTAGAATCAGTGGCAATTTTGTTTTCATAACTAACTTTGGAGGATTTTATGAGGGATCTTAGCTTCTTACTAAGGCTGACCAAGGAGTTCCTCCAATTATGGGATTTTACTGTTTTTTGCAACTGTTTCTTTCTTCTGTTGTAGAGTTTGTTTATGGCAGGGGGGCCACCAGGTTGACTTCCTTTTTCTGGAGGATAGCATCTTGGTTCTGTTAGGGATAGCACAATCCATGCACTCATGCAATTGCTTATAAACTGCATTTGTGTAGGATTCAGCAGTCGTACCTCTATTATCCGTCTGCATGGGTGTTGTGAAGTTCGCCACTTCTGTCTTAAGAAGTGTGAAGTTGGCTTTGGAGAAATATTTTACGGTGGTTTCCCTAATGGGGGTGGGGGCGGCATGTGAATGTCAAGGGTGATTAGCTTGTGGTTGGATCTGACCAATGAGGAATTGACATCTGGTGTGGAACAGCAGTCACCCATGTTGGTAATGACCAGGTCTAGGATATTGCTGCCCCTGGTGGGGGGTGTGGATAAGTTGATCCAAGGCATTGAAATTTATGAATTCCAGGAAACGTTGAGCCAAAGAGTTGGTACATGAGTAGTTTTCCCAGTTAATGGTGGGGTAGTTGAAATCACCCATTATTAGGGTGTTGGGTTGTACCCCAATATTTTCCAGTGTATCAAGAAATGAGGAGTGGGAATTCTGGGGCATGGTGGGGGATCTGTAGCAAGTTACAATTTGGATTGCGGTCTTGCCCAGAGTTAGTTGCACTTGGATACTCTCTGATGCATTATGCTGAGCAACTAGCCTGGAGGTGTGGATATCCTTAATGAATATGGACACGCCTCTGCCGTTAGTGTTTTGGTCCAGGTTAGGTGGCCTAAAGGTGTGGTATGAATTATAGCCTGGTAATGCAGGGGTGCTCTCTGGAGCCTTGAACGAGGTCTCTGTCACTGCACAGATGTTGATCTCATCAGCCTGCCATTGTCTTCAGTAGGTTACTTTGTAGCTTTGGGGTTTTACATTGTGGCCATTGCCAAAGTAAAACACTGAGGTGCTGCTGGATTGTTAGTTTGATTCTCCTTTTGGAATCAAGCATAGGGCTACTCCAGCCCTCATTTACATAAGCCATTTAAGGATTGTTGGAGCTCACCTTTGGTAGCCTGCTACCTCCAGTTTAATGTAATTCAGAATCTCAGTGTGCGTGTGTGTGTGTGTGTGTGTGTGTGTGTGTGTGTGTGTGTGTGTGTGTGTGTGTGTGTGTGTGTGTGTGTGTGTGTGTCTGTGTGTGTGTGTGTGTCTCTGTGTGTGTGTGTGTGTGTGTGTGTGTGTGTGTGTGTGTGTGTGTGTGTGTGTGCATGTGTGTGTCTCTCTCTCTCTCTCTCTATATATATATATATATATATATATATATATATATATATATATATATATAGTTACCCAAACCCTGGCCCATCCACTCTTGCTAACTCTATCTGTTATTCTAATAACCCTACCAAAACACTATCTATAAATAGGTCCCCCATCTCCCTCCTGGTCTGCCATCTAAATATTAATAGCATAAACAATAAGGTACATAACTTGCATGCCCTCTTAGCAGTCCACTCTCCTGATATACTGCATCTAACTGAAACCTAGTTAAAGCCCAACTTTAGATAATGAAGTTTTACCACCTGGGTATAACATACTCAGACTTGACCGTGATACTAGGAAGGGAGGAGGGGTAGCTGTACTCTTCAGATCTACACTACATGTTACTATAGATCCCATACAACCACCCCAGGTTAATAATGCAGAAATTATTTCTGCCAAATTTCAGACTAATAAAACCAAATGCATAAATATTGTCTGCATGACCATTACCCCAGGGAATAACACCAACATCCTAGAAGATATCCTCCACTGGTTAGCCAGTACCTATCCCCAAGAAACCATACTACTTGGGGATTTTAACATAGACTGGAACACCTGCTTCTCAGAATCTCCTACTACCCATGCAAACCTATATGGGTTTACATAGGTCATATCCACATCCACCAGGATAGGCAAATCAAATCACAAAGAAAGTATTCTAGACTGGATGCTAATCAATAGCCACCCCCAAATGTATACATCAGGGACCCTCCCTGATGACCTCAGTGATCACTTCCTTACCTTTATATTTAAACAAAAAAACAATAACCCCCACCAGCCCACCTATAGAACAGTGAGAAATAATAAGAGCTTTAATCCTACCATGTTTAAAGACAAACTCAAATCATGCAATTGATCTGCCCTAAAATACCTGCCCCTGGATGAAGCTGTTGTTACTTTAACGATAAATTCCTTACCATCATTGATTCTCATGCTCATGTTCACTCCATTAGGACCAAAACAAAAATCGCACCATGGCTCTCTAAAGATACCAAATCAAAAATCACACTCAGAAACAAGGCATGGGCCATATGGTGTACCACTAAAGCCCCTCTAGATCAAATTAAATATCAGCAATTAAGGAATGAGACAAAAAGATCCATTTTACTAGATAAAAAAGACTACTACTTCCATCTCCAGTAGAGAAATTAAAATAACCCTCAAAAGTTTTGGGCAGGTATAAATAAACTACTGCACCCAGGACAAACCAGCACACCAACTCCCTCAGCCTCTACTGATAAACTACCAGAGAATGTCGCTAACACCTTCAATAGTTTCTTCACTGAGACTATCCAGACCATAGCTGCCTGGGAGTTCCTCTAACGTACAGGTTGCCATTCCCAGCACTCCTTTAGCTTCCAACCAGTCTCTACATCTTTTACTCGCACCCTAATCAAAAAAATTAAAACCTACTACCCTATCTGCTGATCTTATCCCTGCTGAGTATCTGCAAAAAGCTGCAGATACCATAACAAATCCCATCTCCATTCTAATCAATTGTACCATATCAGAAGCTACAGTCCCCTCTATCTGGAACATATCTCATGTCATACCACTTCATAAAGGTGGTAGCTCTACTGAACTGTCTAATTTTAGACCCATAGCTATCTTTTCACCACTGGCTAAAATTATGAAAAAGTGCATCCATAAACATCTTCTGCACTATCTAATCCAGAACAACCTACTGGCTAACTCTCAGCATGGCTTCAGGCCACATCATAGTATGACCTCAGCCCTCCTCACCTTCTCCAATGCAAAAAACTATAACAGAAATAATAACAAATTATCCTCAGCCCCTTTTTGGATCTCTCAAAGGCTTTTGATATGGTTAACCAGCAACTACTCATCCACACCCTGAAAACAATCTCTTTAGACAATCATTCTCTACAATGGTTCCAATCTTATCTGTGTAATAGACAACAAGTTGTCCTATGGCAGAATAAACTATCCAGCCTCCAACCCAACACCCTAGGCGTCCCCCAGGGGTCTATTCTAGGACCTGTTTTGTTTTCTATTTTCATTAATGACCTCCATACTGTCATCCCAAAAGCAAACTGCATTCAATACGTGGGTGACTTCACTTTGATTTGCTTTGCCACCTCCCAGACAGATTTGCAGACATTAACTCAGAATACTTTTAACATAGTTAAAAATTGGCTTTCTGATCATCATCTGATTTTAAACCCCAGCAAAACAAAGCTACTACTTTTGTCCCCCACTCAAAGGTCCTCAGTATTATCCTTCTCCATTAAGTCTAATAATGGGACCATAATCTCCTAAGATGTCTACACGAAACTCCTAGGTGTTATAAAAGATAACAATCTTAAATTTGATATGCATGTCAATAAAACTATTAAAACCATTAATACAAACCATGGCTCACTATATAGGATTAAATAATTCCTAATCCCATCTGCTAGAACTACCATTGCCCACTATCATCTGCTCTCTACCCTTTTCTATGCCTCCCCTTTACTTACCAACGTAAACAAAACTGATCTCTAACAAACTCTCTAGCTGCTATAATCACATAGCTCGATTTGCCACTGGCTTGCCCTAAAGAACACATCACTGTAAAAACCCAAGTAATCTTGGTTGGCTAGAACTGCCCAGGCTAATTCAGTACAACCAACTTATAGTGGCTCATAAAGTACTTAACCAACCTGAAAATACACTTGCACTTAAAAACATTATCTACCCCTACTGCAATCTCAGACCACTTTGCTCATCTATTAGACTGGTAGTTCAAACTGTCAAATCCAACAACTCAGATAGTGACTCTCTGTTTGACAACTCTTTTGGCAAAACTTGGAACTCACTGCCTGCTGACTTTACTCTAGAGACTACCCTATCTCAATTCAAAAAAGTGTCAAGCAGTATTTCAATTCTCATTGGTTATGTCCTTGCCCCAAGCCTGACTAAATCTTTAATTATATTTGTGTACCGATACTATTTCACCTGCAATTTATTTGTGTTGTAATTTGTTAAACTATATCATAAGTTTGTGAGATTGTATAACTTACATGTCTCAAGGGAGTCTGTAAACTGTTCTTAATTTGTATTATGTTATGTTTGCTTTTGTAACTACCTTTGGAACTTTTCTCCCAGGGCCTCTGGTGAAAATGGACATGTATCCAGTCAGACTATCCCAGGCAACAAATTTAAAATAAATAAAAATAAATAAATAAATTATATATATATATATATATATATATATATATATATATATATATATATATATATATATATATATATATATATATATATATATATATAGATATAGATATATATATATATATATATATATATATATATATATATATATATATATATATATATATATATATATATATATATATACATACATATATATATATATATATATATATATATATATATATATATATATATATACACATATTGATTTACTTCCTTTAGTTTAATGGATTAGGGTGATATCTATTTTTCAGCACACTTAGGTCGACAAAAGAGACTGTCAACATATGTGCAAGACTGTTGCTTTCTTGAGGATAGTGCAATCTTGGAATTAGTATATATAATTAGCTAGTGTAGTAGGGGATGCAGGGGAGCTTACCTCCTGCAAAAAACAAAAGTTTTGCATGTTCTGAGGTTATACCTTAGAGCATGCACTTTAGGATTTTGTTGTTTTTTTTTTCCACTTTTTGCAGTCAATGTTTTTATGGTAGACTAACTTCAGTAGATCCCATCTGTTTTATATAAATGTATATATATATATATATATATATATATATATATATATATATATATATATATATATATATATAAATATCTATATATATATATATATATATATATATATATATATATATACAGACACAAACTTATATTTTGATTCATATATATAGCTAAATTTTATTTAGTAGCATGCTTGTTTCTTCATGTGTAGATTTTGCTGCAGAAATTGTCACTGCTTAAATTGATTGAATTATGTTATACTCAAGTTACAACTTATGAATTATTGCATGATTAACTGTTACTTTCCATTAATTCACTGTTCTGTAACTGTGGAGTTCATTTATATACGCTGTAGAAATAAGGGGCAGAGTCTGCAGTTTGGGGGTTATGGGGGTGAAGCTCTGCATATAACGAATGGTCTTTTCTGGAAATGAGGTCTTTTGGTTTCTGCACTCAGAATTCAGCAAATATCAGCATGTACATGGCACTAATATCTCAGTGTACAGGTCTGCCACACTTTGTGTCACTAAGAGGATATGCCAGTCATTTCCTAACCAGTAGTTTCCTGGAGATATGATCAATATCTAATTTGTTGATCACTAGCTCAGTAATCATATTTCTCTAATCTTTCTTTTTTCCCATTTGTTTTTACTGTTCTTATGCTTGAATTACAAATCTTGGCTTTGAGTGTGTACTGTTTTCAAGCTTCGCAATTTCTCCTTTTCCTATGGTAATGCAACTCTGTAGTTAGTATACTTAAGTGAATTTATGTGGGGAATGCATAAAAATACACTATTTTCAGTTTTGTTTTGTGGAAGTGCTGTTGCTTGTTAATTTGTTATTGGCTAGTTTATGCCTGGATGATTTTTCTCTCAATTGTTTGTAGCAGAACCATGTCCTAAACTAATCCCACAACCACTGTTATGGACTGGCAAGCAGTTGCTTGCATTCACTTCCATGCCTCCCCCTCAACTCATTCTTTGTGTTCACTTGGATGCCTCAGTGCCTCTTATGCTTCCTTCATTCGTAACTATCTGTTTATTCTTCTCTAGTTATATCCACCTATCCATACCTTTCAACTGTACAGATTTTCACAGAATGTCCAGATTTTTGCCTCATATTTTTGGTCTTTTTTCATAAAATTCTGGTTTTCTAGCAATTTCGTGGCAAATCATTAAAAGATTGACATTAAAAAGTAATGACAGACATTTGGGTTTCAGACTTCATTCCCTTCTGAAAATTCATACTAATGCTAAACCTGTTATTCTATCAACTTTCTAAGTTTGTAAAAGCAATATTTAAAAATTGCCCCTATTTGTGGGACTTTGTCCCACTTTTATTAATGACTTTGTCCAGATTTCTTGCTCTAAGAGGTCGAGAGGTATGACCTATACTGCACTTAAAACATTGATTAAACATAAGCATGAACCTTTTTCTTTAGCTTCCATTTGTTATTTCCTTACCTCAGTAGTTCAAAATTATTATTCCTTGCCTTTTGCCTATAATTAGTACATAGAATGCCTTTCTTCCTGTTTTAATGTCTACTGCTAAACTTTTTTTATCACTTTACCTTTTTGATATAGTTTGCTCCCAGCTCCCATTCCTAACCACTATATAACATACCCAAGGATTGTCACCTTTTCCACACATATGTACCTCTTTCTCTTTTCTTTTATAATTGCCCTTACCTCCTTAGCAATTCAATTAGGTTTATGTATCTTTTTGAGTTCATAGGTTCATAGGTTGGTACTAGGCAATCTGCCCTAGGGCCTATACAAGCCTAGCCATAACAATTTCCTGGGTATTTCTTCATACACTATTTACTTGGTAGCCCTTTTAACCCGATATCCATCATTCTTTCATAGTTAGTCCCTTTTATGTTTTCTGATATTTTATTTAACCCTTTCATCTCATATCACATGGTGAGATCCTTTTTATGAATTTTATTTAGTCAGACTAGAGGCATCCACAAATGCCCTATATAGACATATACAGAAAAATAATGCACATAGGTTTAAATTTTTTGTATTGGATTCTATACAAAAGTACATGCAGGGCAAAGTAACAAATGACAATTTAAATCTTAAGGAAACTAGATGGTAAATTATTTTAAGAACAACAGTATATCCTGGTTTAAATGACAGTTGCTCTATTGTACCTTTGTTAAACATGAAACATTATGTATTATAAGGGGGGAAGTATGTCCCTTTAATTTTAAAAGATTTTGTAATTGTTAAATTGGTAATAAGTTGTGTAGGTATTTAAGTGCATCTGAATTGTTTTTAATTGTTCTGAAGAAGTTCACCTAAGAGGGTGTACAAAAGCACTCAACAGTAGTTTTATGGTTTTATGGTGGTTGTATTCTGGACATTCATCCATTAAAGGATTTTTAACATTCATCAGCAGCCTTCGGAAGGTATTTGTTTGGTTTCACGTTTGTATTTTTACCTTTTGGATTTTCTTGAATTTACTTAATCTCAGAAATATAACTTGTGACAACCTACTTGGCTTGCCTTCTCAGAGACGTCTACCTAGACAAACCAGAACAACCGTGCCTATCAGTTCTAGTTTGTTGGTGCCTAATGCTAAAAACACCAGAGCAATTAAAGCCCAACTCTTTAAGAAGTGTTCCTTTCAGAAATTTAGCTATGATAAAATGAGCAGATTACTTCATCTGTTGAAAGAAGGCAAAATAGCGAGGATACAAATGGCGAAAGACTTTGATCAAATTGGTCAAGTGAAAGATATATGTGCCAAGCTGAGATCCTACTTAGTGGAATGTGATGGTATAGAATACAGGAGAAACTGTAGGCATCTTCTTCCAGTGACTAAATCAAAATCGCAGCATCTTACCTGTGATACAGACACTAAATCGCAAAGCAGCCCAGACGATGTTCATATTGAAGAACATATCCCAGTACCTATTCCCACTCCTGATGATATCCCAGATGTCCCCAAAGTTGAACATTCCTTGAACACAGTCCCCATTGCTAGATCCAAGTCTGATTTTTATGTTATACGATCAGGTTGTATTTCTAGACCAAGTGCAAAACACACAGCAACCTGAAGATTATTGTTTTATATGTGTTTAGTTTTGTATGATTGCTTGTCAAATAATCAGTTATGTATAATTGCATGTCAATGAATGCTGTCATTTAATGTATGACCTATTTTCTCAAAGAGGGAGGATGTAGAACAGAGCGTGTGTTGTAACCTTAAGAAGCATTTCCAAGTATAGGCACGTGCATATAAATAGTGAGCACCTGCAGGCAGCAGTGTCATTTTGAGAGAACAGTCAGAGTGTTAACATGTATGAGTGTGGTAGTCAGTCTGTTTCTAAGTTTATTTAAGTTTAAGTTACTAAGTCTCGATCCTGATGTGTTTGTATATAATAAAGCTGCTTGAACCGAACCCGCAACTATTCGTCTATTTTATCCTGACAGGATGAGCAACATGCCCCCATTTGCAAAACTATGCCAAGAAGTAAGACTGAAGTACCTAGTACTTCCACTGCTTTACTTACAGTTCTAACTAAAATACAGTGAAGTTTAATAATTATAGCAGCAATCATTCACAAATGAGTAAGAACAAGAAATCAAAAACTTTTCTTCTGTAATGTATATTGATAAATGCAAGTCTGTGAATAAGCAAGCTTTAGCTATCCACTGTGTTCATCAGACAAATATGCAACCTTATGTCACAAAGATACGTGCAAGTAGCAGGGCATAGTCATCATCATCATAATTTGAACAGGGAGGGGGGTGGTAGGAAGGGAAGACTGAAGACAAAGATATGAGTGTGCGCGAATAAGGCACACATGTATCTATCAGAATGCACAATGTTCAGGGCCAATAACAACAGATGTATAACACTCAACAATATTGTTTATATCACATTTTTTTCAGTGTGTGTATGTGTGTTTGTTAACATGAGCACAATCAAGCACTGTGCTAGCACTACATCCTGGAATCTTTGACAGGTGTGACCCATGCATGTTAGAGTAGTCATTTGAGGACTTTTGGCCTAGACCATGAGAACCACCTCTGCCCATACCTCTCAACCTCTCAGTGCAAGAAATCTGGACAAAGGCCCACAATTAGGGACATATTTTAAATATTGCTCTTGTAAACATAGTTGCTAGAGTAACAGGGTTTGTTTTAACATACATTTTCTGAAGGATTTAAAAACTGAAGCTCAAATGTATGTCATTATTTAGTGACTTCAATACACAGATCATCACAATGATTTGCCAGAAAACTACAAATTTTATGGGGAACAGACCAAACGTATGAGTGAAACATCTGGACATTCTGCAATAATCTGTACAGTTGAGAGGTATGTCTCTGCCAGGGTGCTACCTGAATGTAAGTGGTGTCTAATGAGTTCTTCTTATGACTACAAATGGGTCCAAGACCCTGTGGCCTACCATCTATGGGTGTGGAGACTGCAATCACTGATGGAGCAATGGAATTAGTGTCACTACTGGAGTTGGATTTTGCACAGCCATGTCTGCCAACACCAAAAGATGTAGAGGCTCTGAGCCACATGGATGCCTACCCTTTCCCAAGAGACATTCCATCACAGACACTGCTCAATCCAGCGTGTCATTTACCCTGTTCAAGGAGTCACCTACATGGTTCAGGGAGTCATGCATGTTAAAATGCATGATGCTTAGTACTTGCGCTATCTCTTCTGAGGTCCTGGTGGAATTTGCCTGTGCCTCCACTACAGCCCTACACATATGTCTGGTGGCACCTAATGACACACCTGCATTAGGAAGAGGGTGGACAGCAGGTCTCCTCCAAGCAGCTCTGCCAATCCTCCTGTGTGGCAGCTTGCCCTTACAAAGGCTATGGGAAACACTATCAGCTCTGCAACCATAGTAACCACACTACTCTGATAAACTGTGCCGTCCTCAACCTGTCCTATATCAGAGGTCTCCATGTCAGGAGTATGCATAGGCATACTGACTGTGTCAGAAATATGGCCAGGAAATGTGGGAGAAACAACCTTAGTGTTAGACTGACTCTCTGCACCCCTGTACTGTGCCTCTTCATGACCAACATCATCATCAGAGGCTACTTGTACTCTGATATCTGGTGGTAGGAGTTCCACAATGTCACTCTCAGAATCACCTATGATAACAAACAATAAACACAACAAACAGGGAAACAGTGATTACAATTTATCACATATTTTTTCTTATAAAAACCTTATGTTAAACTCTAATAAATGTTAAAGCAGCACACATTTTGCTCTTATTTAGACATACATCTCTAACTTGTATACAGTAATAACAATAACCAAATGTGTTTATCATGTGTAGAGGGGGTGGCAGCCTGCAATCCAGATGTCCCTGAATGCGAAGGGAAAGGAAAGAAGGCAGATAAGTATCACAATGCAGATGAAACAAGAAAAAGAGAACAATCCCCTTTATATATGCATATTAAGAATGTTCCTATACAACAATGTTGTAAAAAGTTGATTTTCCTCCCACCAAACACCCTTCTTTATGTCTCTGGTACTGTGTCATCTGACTCACTCTTATAGCTGGCTCTATATATTTCAAACATCTAAGATATATGCATATAATGATATAACAATGGCACTTACATTTTGCATACCTGGAAGTTCTGCTTGACACATTCTGGGTGTGTCATCCATATCAGCAGTAACATCAAGGATTCCATGTAAACCCTCTGCAAAGCTATCTGGATCTCTGACATCAGACACAGACTCTTCTGTTTCAGTTAGTGGTGGTTTGGTAGCAGGACCACCTCCCATAGCCATCTGTTCCCAGGTAACTGCAGCCATCCTGTGATGGGCAGAGGTTATCATATTACTTACTCAGTGCTGTATCTGAGAGTAAATTCTCACATACCCTCTGACAGCATTGATGTCATCAACCACATGCTGCCACATCCTCTCTTGGGCAGATTTATCACCTCTACCTCACCTTAAAAGAAAAGCTCTATAGCAATGTAAGGCCTGGAAAATGACCTCATTTTCTGCATCAGTGTATGGTGGCTTGCAGAGTGGAGATTTATTCTTGGGTGCCATATCCATGTATGAAACAAAACAGAAAAGAAAAACATAATTAAATATATAATCTACAGACAAGATGGCTTTGAACTCAACTATGGATCAATGAATGCATCCGTCATGCACAGAACACTTTAAAAGGTAATGCCCCCTATGACTACACACAAGTTAGGACAGCCACTCCCCCAAAAAAATATTCTAAATGAAATATCCACACCAATCTATAATAGTTCTGTAATACAGATAACACAGGTTTCTGCAACTGTATAATACATTGCAACATTAACAATAACAAATCACAATTTAGCAGTAGAAATGTAAGGCAGCTATTATAAGTGACATCTCCACTGCTGCAGAGGGCAGTCAGGTAGATATCACAAACTTAAAACATTTTTCTTTGTAGTAACACAAGGAAAAATGCCAGACCTTGCTACAAAGTTATAACACAATCATCTGCAATAACTATGTAAATAACAATTAAATATAACCTTCAAAATATCAGCCACATAGCATTCCCTAGCATACTTGTTATAACGGCGACATAACTGATATACCTGGGCTATGCCAAAAGTAAAGAGATAAAGCAAAAACATTGAGATAAAAAAAATGTTTTGAGTGGGTATTGCAAGTTACCATTTAATGCAGCTACTAGATATTTTTGCAAAGGGTGTGAAAATCCCATTTCTCACAACATTTTGATTAGGACTGTAAAACTGAAAAAAAAAATCATAATGTTAAACATGTTTCTTGCAAGTAATGTATCAATAATGCTTGCATAAGCAACATTTCTATTAACCATATATCTTTAATGCTTCATATATAACCTCAAGCTAATTTGTGTCCAGTTTCTTAAACATACAATGATAATATATAATTTAAAATTCACTTGCATATGTATTATGCACACAATACTTTTGTTATGATCATCAGGACTCATCATATGGCCTGACTATGAGTTTACAACAGGTATGTCTTATGAAGTATGTATGTAGCATACCCCAGCCTATATTACAGAGTTAATTTAACTGCATCCATTTGAAATATATTTGCAAAATAGAAATATTGACTTTTACATAGGAATGCATTCCCAGGACTAATTAAAATCACACACATACAGGCCTCTCAAAAGTATATCTCCATTTATTCTGAAATTAGTATATCTCCAATTTATATGTTTGAAATATAGTTTTCCTCTGGCAATGTGAATTGATAAGCTAACTTTCAATTCGTGCATGCTTTATCCCATGGGTTCAATTCCCAGCTGGTACAACAATATTTTAAATAGTATAAGCCCCAACATCACAATATAGCATATTTCATTCGCTTTCTCCTTCCGAACTCCAAGGATTAAAACACATGCCATTAAGCATTCCATTGTTGAATATTGGAACCTGTGTCATTGTGTTGAGCATCCGACATCACAAAGCTCAATGCCATTTTCCCAACATTACTGCTATGTAATGTAAGTAGTACCAATGTGTCAGCCAAGAAATTCACCTGCTTTCAATTGCACAAATGTAGTTGTCAAGACTGTACATCTTTGTGCACAAGTTGCACATAGGATCTGAATTAGGTGCCAATTCAGACATATTTTGTTATCTTGACTTTTGCAGTCATGGGTGGTGAGGGAGAGAATGGTGCTAAATTTTCAGCACAAAGGTTGGGTGTTATACAGTCCAGGATATTTTTGGCATTCATGATTAAGCTTAACAGATGAAAACTGCTGCAGGGGGATTATATCAGGTCTCAGTATAAGGCTGAGAGTTAGAATAGCTTAGCCAATGCTCTCAATAGTGCATGTGGCACTCTACTCATAGTAGAACAATGTTGTCACCACTATAGTGACTTTAAGAAGCACAAGCAGGACCAGCTAAGTTGTTAGGAGACTGAATTTAGAACTGCAAACACCCTTCACTTGTGTAAGTATATTGACCCATAACCTGTCCATGATGTGGCATTACTAATCTAGCCAGTCAACACAGTTACTCATTATGCTTTTATATATATTTATTTTATTTTTTTGTACTGTACAGCTGCAGAGGAAATAGCTGCAAACTATGAGACACACCAGGGGGATTAAATCACATTAGATAGGCATGGGGTAGGTGTGATTCAAGTCCAAATTCAAGCCAGAAATTGCATCTTCATCAGGCATACCTCAACCTTGATCTCCAACATGCACGCCTTCCTTAACAGCTCTTGCTGCTTGCATTAGGCAATGAGAACACCAGATTAAATGTTTGTGGGTTCAATACCCAAAAGCAGTAAGTAAGAAGCTGAGATCCCTTATACGACCCTCCAAAACTAGCTACGAAAACAAAATCGCCATTGATTCTAAGGACAACCACAAAGCATTCTACAGCTATGTCAAGAATCTCAATGGCAACACCCAGATCTGCTCTGAGTTACAGCACAATGGCATGCAAATTACAGAACCAGCTGATATTGCCAACATCCTGGCAGATAGGTTCAGTGCTAACTTTAACCCCCCTTACCCCCTAAAGGGCCCATACCGATACAGGAAGAATGCAGAATCCCTGTAATCACAAATACACAGGTAAAAGCTGCACTCTCTAAAGCCAAAAACACAGCATCCATGGGACCGGACAACATCCCAGGCTGCATTTTACACGGACTTCAGAACAAACTGGCTCCTCACCTAAGCACCATGTTCAATCATAGCCTCACATCAGGCTTTCTGCCCACTGAATGGTGTACAGCAGCAGTTATCCCACTCCACAAAGGTGGAGTCACCACTGATCCTGGGAACTATCACCCTATTAGCCTGACGAGCCTGGTCTGCAAGGCCATGGAACATATCATCATGGAACTCATAAACAAAGACATTGGTAAACTCCAAACCCTGGATCCCACCCAGTTCGGGTTTGTGAAAGGCAGATCATGCCTCCTGAACCTGATCAACTTCTTTGAGGCAGTCACCAAAGCTGTAGACGAGGGTAAGGTGGTTCACACAGTCTATCTTGACGTCAACAAGGCTTTTGACACTATCCCCCATTCTGGAATTATAGCTAAACTCAGTAAATTAGGTATAAATCCCTACATCACAAGATGGATTGCCAAATGGCTCACTGACAGAACCCACACTGTAAAAGTTGCACACTCCAAATCTGACCTCAAACCAGTGACAAGTGGAGTACCACAGATTTCAGTCCTGGGACCTTGCCTGTTTGGTATCTACTTCTCTGAAGTACAGGCTAACACAGAAGGCCTCTGTCTAACGAAGTTCACAGATGACTGTAAACTTGGAGCCATAGTCGAGTCCCCAAATGATGTGGAAATCCTACAGAAGGGCCTCACTGAGACAGATGCCTGGTGTCAGAGCCATGGCATTAAGCTCAATGCCAAAAACTGCATTGTCATCCCCTTTGGTAAAAACTCTGCACCCATGAACTACTACATAGACAGCAGTCTACTTAACATCAAATGTGTGATAAGAGACCTTGGGACCCAGGTGGACAGTAGTCTGTCCTTTGATTGTCACATCACCACAGTAGTCAGGAAGTCCTTCTACATGGCACACATCATCATAAAAGGGTTCTCATCCAGGAAAAAAGAGGTCATTGTCCCCTCTACTCGACACTCATTAGACCCATTATAGAGTGCAATGCCCCTTTTGGAATGTACCTCACAGGACATCTGCAGCAGCTGGAAAAGCCACAGAAGTACCTCACAAAGTGGATTACTGGCCTCAAACAGATGCCCTACACTGACCATCTCAAAAAACTCCAGCTTTACTCTGTAGCATATCGCCTACTCTGAGGTGATCTCTGCCTAATGTATAAAGCTATGTCAAACCCAGAGCTGTTGAACATGCTACACCTAAAGAAATCCCAATCCCTCCAAGCTACATGCTCTAGGGACCTAAACCTTGTCACCACAATAAACAGAACATGCTGGAGGGATAGATTCCTGTCCCAGAGACTTCCCATACTCTGGAACACGCTACCTATCTATGTCAAGCAAAGTTCTTCATTAGCACTCTTCAAGAAAAATCTTGATGAGTGGATAGGAAATAGGAAATACACCCGAGGATCACTTCTGTGTCTCTGCTCAACATTGGCACAGGAAAATAACTTTCTTGGGTGGCGTAAGCCAGGGAAACATGTTGGCTAGGCTTACCTAGGCCCTCAGGCCGATAGCCTAGTACCTACCTATGAACCTATGAACTAGATAAGTACTTCTAAAATATTAACAACAATAATATGTCATGAGCAGTTCAACAATTATTACACTTGAATGCATATATCCTATCTTTAGGTAAATAAAGGCTGCACTTTAGTATATCATAGCAGTGAGATTTGTTTATTTTATGACATATTAATACCTTTCCATCATATATGAATGTGACAAAGGTGTATAATAGCAAATTATCATAACTGTTTATGTATTGCCAAAGTTTATTGAAAAAAAATAAATTAATGTGACATGCCATGTATCAAATTATTTCTTTTATCTACCTACTCTAGCTCTCTTTTTTAATTTATTCTTGGGGATTTATAATTTATTAACATTCTGCTATTATGTAGACCTTACTGCTCAAAATTAAATAACCAACTGCACAGAGAGGTAGGCTAACCTCTGCAGCTTGGCCTGCCATACCTCTACAGGTGGCAGCACAGACAACCCGCACTTTGGATTCACAACCTGTCAGTTTTTTCTCCACAACCCCTTCCCCTAACTAATCCACATACATCAGGTAGCTCTACCCTGCATGCTGGTGGAGTGGTACCCTCAAAGAGCAGTACCACTGCAGGTGATAATTTTGTCACGCAGCAGAAACTGACAAGGCTGGTGGATGATATCATGGAGAGAGGGCCTTGGTGCACATATCAGCAAGGTTAAAAAGGTCTTGCATCAGATTGCAAAGATGATGCCACATCTGGTCCTGACCTAGGAAGTTGCTGCAGGAGTCAGTTCTGAGGATAAGGGCTAGATTCTCACTGTCCCCAAGCTGAACATGAGTGCATCTCTGATGTCTCCTACCTATCCCCAATCATAGTGTCCCCTAACCTTTTTGCTCCATCACCATCCCTGTCTGTATTTTATGTCATGTATATCTGTACATGCTTACTATCCTACCCTACATACCTGATTCTCTCATTCCTAAGCATCTTTCCCAACATTCATCTTTCTCCCAAAAGAATAATAGAAATGTGCACCGGTCCTAACAAAAAAGTATGTCCAGTACATAGCTCTCCACTTTATGTATGTGTCATCTTGGCACCATTGATTTGGTCCAATTGGCCATACAGCATCATTCTCTTTTTGTCAACTATCACTGGTGTGGTGAGTCTCCAAAGTCATGAAATTGTATGTACAATTGTACATTTATTTTGTAAAGAAGTGGATTACTATGGTGCTCTCCCTTGACCCTCCTGCAAATTCCTGTATTCTTTCCTCTGTGTCCCACCTTCTGCTTGCCAACCCCATTTTCATCACTATCCTATCTACCCCATTTACACATGTGTAATCTGGTCAAAAAATAGATTCACATGTAACACACATGGCCAGAAATGGCCCATGGAAAAGCCATCACTCTATGCCCTCTGCATGTGCACAGAGGTTGGAATAGTGCAGCAGTGCTAAGTGAGAGTGAATGCTGTTTGACTTCGTATTGCAAAAACTGATTATTTCAGTTTAATCTGCAGTGGTCAGGTTACTTTCACACAAATGTGCTTAAATCTGCTGCACTATTGGAATACAGAGTAAAGGCAGACTAAAGGCAGTACTGTAAACAGTTAATGTAACAGTTCTTAGGCAGATGGGTATAATAATGTAGGAGTTCATGTGTGTCATGTTGAGATAATTACCTTTTTCATAGAATTATATTTTTTGCAGTGTCATGGGTTTGATTACAGCTGTAGGTCAAGTTATAAATTCATGGTGTGTTATATTTCTATCATATATTTAACTGCAAAGGTCTGTATTTTTCTCCATATGCAACATTCTGTTAGCATACCATTTGAATTGCACAGCAAGACATCATATGCAAAAACATTGCATCCCCAATAGGGAGACTTATTAAGCCAGCTTTATCCTTCTTATGTCTTTGTGTTCATTGCACTTTCCTACGTCTTATTTCTCCATATGGCAAGCTATATATTTTACATAGAATGGCAAATTACTATTGATTTAGTAAGTAAGAGTAAAACATCATAAGATGTTCCTATGTCTCACACAACATATTGTTGCTATACCTCTGTACATCTGTCTTTCTTGCTCACTCTCTATTCATGTAAGTTGTCATTGTGCTTCAATTTTGTTATTTAAAGGCTATGAAGTAATAATTAATTTGTGGCATGGTGAGTTAATGCTCATATGTATAGTTATTTTTTTAATCTTTCAAGTGTTCTAATCTGGCCATTAACTAAGTGTTACTGACTATTTTAGCACACTGTTTTATGTGCACTTGTTGGCTACATATTGTTATGAGTTAGCATTATCCTTTTTCTTTCATAAGCTACTTAGTCTGTGCCTCCATCTCACCCTGTTGATATACCCCTTCTGTATAATTATTCTTCCACCTCTGCATTTGAAAAATGTGTGTTTATGTGTGATGCTTTGTGCTACATCCTCTTCCCCTAAGAAGAATGCTTTTAAATTTGCACACAACTCCCTTATTCCACATTTTACAAAAACATCTTCTCTGCAACACAGTGATGAGCTCATCCTGACAAAAGTGCACTCTCTTGCCTTAAGAGTCAAATTTCTCCTCTGGCACTTGCAACTAATACAGGACTGTCTAGATTGTGTGATTCAGTAGGTAAGAGATTTGATGCTCAACATGAGAAATTTATGTGTGTCTGCATTTGTGTAACACTTGTATCCAGTTCCCTTGAGGAGAACATTTTTAGCTCTTCACACAACTCCCTTATCCCACTTTTTTTTTTCAGAAACGTCCTCTCTGCAACACAGTGATGAGGTCATCCTGACAAAAGTGCACTCTCACCACTTAACAATCAGGCTTCTCATGTGTTGGTTGGGAGTACTACAATGCTCTTTAGATTGTGTAACTAGACAGATAGGAGGTTTGATGCTCCACATGGGAAACTTGAGTGTGTATAACAGTTATTGATGTATCTGGTTTACTATCAAAATGTGGAAAATCAACATAATTTTCCACCTTTTGATCCAACCCAGTTTGCAGAAATTGGTAAGAATAAATTACCAAAATTTCAGAAATGGTAACACGGAATCAACATTTGAACACAAGATGTTCCAATGTTGAAAGTCCATGTTACCGGTAACATTTTTGCAGGTGAGATCATACTACAGTGAGAAAAGGGTACATTTCCTGATCCCCACTGTATTGCAGTCTGTTATCAGATTGTCAATTCCACACTAGCAAATACACACTACCATCTGCTAATGTGGAGTTCAACATTTTCCGGATTGACATTATGAAAACTTGAAAACAGCCTTTCAACCTTCCAAGCTTCGCTTAAGTGCTGATTTAAATTTTGATAATAAACTAATGTATTCATTTCCCCTGAGGAGAATACATTTAACTCTTCACATAGCTCCCTTATCCCACTTTTTTAGTAACATCTTCTATGCAACACAGTGATGAGGTCATCCTGACAAGAATGCACTCTGCCTCCTTAAGAGTCAGGCTTCTTCTGTGACACTTGTGACTTAACACTATGCTGTCTAGACTGTGTAACTAGCTAGGTACAAGTTTTAATGCCAGACATGGGAAGTCATGACCTCATCACTGTGTTACAGAAAAATCCTCTCTGCAGCAGAGTGATGAGGTCATCCTGACAAAAGTGCATTCTGTCTCCATTAGAACCAGTACTCTCCTCTGGTGCTTTAGCCTAATACAGTGCTCTCTTCATTGTTTAACTAGATAGGTGGGAAGTTCAGTGCTCAACATGAAGAACTTGTGTGTGTTTGGGCTGTTTAAATTTAGGTGAGCATGTATTCCAACACTGCTGTGCTAAGTCAACTTCTACTCTGGAGAAATGTTTTAAAGCAGTAGATGACTCCACTATCCCCTTATTCCACCTTCCACCTTCCACAGCAACAACTTCTTTGCAACACAAGGGTGTAGCTAGGCATGCTGTTTGTACTCTACTGAATATAATTTTCTGCACATGATTTAGAGAACTATGGCTTTTTAGGCCATACTGTGTCCACAACTGTCTAAATTAATCCCTTTGATAAGGGTTTCATAACTTGAAAATATATACATTTAATGATGTTAGAGGAAAAGTGATGCAAACATTTGTTAAGTGGGGGGCATTTCAATTTTTCAAATGACAGGTGGGTTGGGAGCAGCAATAAGAGCACATGATTAAGAAGTTATATTTTCTGCCTACACCTCCAGTGCAATATACTGATGAGGTCATTCTTTCTAAAGTGAACTGTCACATTTTAAATGTTAGACTTCTCATGTGGTGCTTGCTTTTCTTACACTATTCTCTAAAATGTGCAAATAGGTAGGCAGGAGGTTTGAATACAGCAGTGCATAACCTCTACAAGTGTATGCATGTGTGATTTTAAATGAATTCTGGATTGGTTTGCATACATTTGCAGTGGCAATTATTACAACGCCGATGGGTGTAAAATTAATTTTAGCAGACACATATCCTTGGCAATAAACAGCTGATGTCATCCCTTTATTGATGCTGTATGGCTCACTTGCACATAATATTTTCCTGTAGAGCTGGCTGCTGATAAAGGATAGATAATGTAATTAGATATGTAGGTGGTTTGAGTCCATCCATACTTAAATAGCTTGACTGTGATTACTGTCATATACGGATGACCATCTCACAATCACCTTTATATACACTTCCACTTATGAGATGGATTTACAGTGGCACATTATTACACTAGCAAATCTTAGAATCCCCATGGAAAGTAACTTTTGAGCCACACAATGATTATATAATCCTGCCATAACTGCAGTATCTTACAGTTGGAGTGTGGATTCTTCTGTGCTGCATCACTTGCATGACTTGTATACTGGACTTTGTGTACATTATGTAACTACCATGAATTATGTAGGATGGTTGAGGCCAGCTATGAGTCTTTCACTCTTATACTTTACAGACTACTCTTCAAATACATATATGTTGTACAGCTTTACAGTCTTATTGTGCACTTCAAACACGTTTTAGCATAAATATCCAGGTAATGAACAGTGGTGATGTCATCCATGTAAATGTTTACTTTCCCAGTTGTGCTGCAACATATTGTGTGGTGCTAGAAAGTCATCTTTGGCTTGTGATCCTGGGAAGTTAGTTCAGATCCATCCATTACTGCTCAGACTATGCTGTGTTAGATTTATTGTGACTAAACATGTCATTAACACTGTTATCAAATACATTTGTTGTGTATATATCATAGGATCATAGGAAGTTACTAGGCTATTGGCCCTGAGGCCCTTACAAGCCTAGCAAATAATTTAACCCATGTTCTGACAAGTCAGCACCCGATGCCCCTGTCCAGCAGGGACACAAGTGGAATCCCAGAGGTGTATTTTTCAGTTATCCAGGTTGTGCTTAAAAAGGGTTAATGAGGTAATCTGCTTGATGTGGAAAGGGAAACTATTCCACAGAAGGGGTAGTCTCTGGGGCGAACAACAAGTCATATTCATGTCAAAGACCAGGTTGAGGTCCTGTGTGTGGGTTACTCGAGTGGAGCTTGACTTGCAGATATGCAGCATTCTCATCAAGGTGGGGTCTGAGATTGCTTTGTATGCCAAACAGAGGTCAGCTCTGAGGAGTCTGTATGAGACTGAATAGAGTCACAGGGCTTTTAGCCTATCTGTGTGGGGTAGATGTTTGAGGGCCTCTATTCTCCTGCTGAGGAACCTCTGTGGTCTCTCTAGCTGCTGCTTATACTTTGTGAGGCACATGCAGAAAGGGACGATTGTACTCAATAAAGGGTCTTATAAGGGAAGAATACAGGGATGTTATGACCTCCTTGTCCCTGAATGATATGCCCTTATTAATGAGGTGAACCATATAGAAAGCTTTCCATACAATGGAGGCAGTATGGAGGTCAAAATTCAGTCTGCTGTCAACCTGGGTATCCAAGTCCATCACGACTGATTGTGTGCTTAGAACCTTGTTATTAATGTGATAATTTGTGGGGACATTACTCTCCCCAAAGGGGATGATGATGCATTTTTTGGCATTCAGTTTGAGGCCATGTTTCTGGCACCAGTCATTCGTTTGGGTGAGATAGGGGAATTGATGGCAGCACCCAGCTTGCAGTCATCTGAAAACCTGGTCAGCGATAGCCCACTGATTTTGGCCTGCACCTCAGAAAAGTATATCCCAAACAACAGCAGCCCCAAGACCAATCTCTGGGGTATACCACTTGTTATGGGTCTACTGCTAAAGGTGTCTTCCCATATTTTGACTAGGTAGGTTCTATCAGTCAGTCAGTTTGCTACCCATCTGGTAGCATACAGATTGATGCCTTGTTGAGAGAGTTTATCTATTATACCTGAGTGGGGAATAGTATCATAGGCTTTGGCCAGGTTAAGGTAGGCTGTGTGCACCATCTGCCCCTTGTCAATGGCTTTGGTGACTGTCTCAAATAAGTCAACCAAATTTAACAGGCATGACCTCCCCTTGATGAAACCAAACTGTTTGGGATCGAACATTTGGAGTTGCCAATATCCTTGTTAATGAGGTCTATGATAATCCGTTCCATGGCCTTGCAGATTAGGATAGTTAGGCTGATGGATCCATAATTTCTTGAATCAGTGGACACTCCCTCTTTGTGCAAAGAGATGGCAGTGGATGTCCTTCACTTGGCTGGGATGAAGCCGTTACTCAGGCTTTGGTTGTATAAGGTGCCTGATGGTGCTGCAAGTTCCTGCCTGAGTTAATGTAGGATGCAGCCTGGGATGTTATTGGGTCCCATGGAGGCTGTATTTTTTGTCTTTGAGAGGGCAGTGATGACTTGCTCCCTAGAGATAAGGAGAGAGGGGCATGTGCTGGGGATGTCCTGATTTACTGATGGGGTGGACAGAGGGGTGAAATTTTCACTGACACTGTCTGCCAGCAGGTTGGCTATATCTACAGCGTTTCTGTATGTGGTACCCTTGACCATCAGTTCTGAGCAGATCTGAGTGCTATCTTTGAGATAGCAGACATATGTGAAGAAGGCTTTATGATTGTCTTTAGTAGATGAGGCCAATTTGGACTGGAAGATTGCTTTGGAGGATTTCACTAGTGCTCTTATTTGCTTGTTCAGGCTAAGGAGAGATTGCTTCCAGTTAGGCACCTGCTCCTTCTAGTCCTGGACATAATTTATTTCCTTTTATTATACAGTTTATTTATTGCAGATGTCCACCAGATAGGTTTACTCTTCGTTGAGGAAGGTGATTTTGTCCTGTTGGGTATTCCTGATTCCATGCAGCTATATAAATGTTCGTATAGTACTTTGCTGTAAGTTTGGACATATGTGCCAGTTCCTATGGAGGGGGAGGGGGCTGGGAAACTATTTATACCTTCCTTCAGGAGACTGTAATCAGCTTTGAAGAAGTTGTTTTGTTTGACCCTAACTGGGTGGTCGGGGGAGATTGTGACTTGGAAAGTGACTGTTTTGTGGTTGGATCTTACCAGGGAGGATGACACTGTAGGGATGCTGCGGTGGTTACTCATGTTGTTTAATACCAAGTCCAAGATACTATCACCTCTTTTGGGGGTGTCAACCAGCTGGTCCAAGGGATTTGCATTGATGGAATCAAGGAATCTCTGGGCATTTGTGCTGTAGCATGAGTAGTTCTTCTAATCTAATCTATGGTTGGATAGTTAAAGTTGCCCAAGATCAGGGTAAAGCATTGAATCTTGATAGATTCAAGGAGGTCTACATAGGTGGAGTGGGCATTTTGAGTCAAAGTTGGGGCCTTGTAGCTTGCTATGATTTGAATAGGGGTCTTGTCAATTATTAACTGCAGCTGGAGTGTCTCCTGTGTGCCATACTGTTTGGTCAGCCTGGAGTTGTGTATGCCTTTAATATATATTGCAACGTCACCTCCTTTTGCTTTGCTGCCCATGGTTTGGGGTCAGAATGTATGATAAGATGAGTAACCTGGTATGGCTGGGGTGCTTTTCGCAGCTATGAATCAGGTCTATGTGACTGCACAAATGTCAGCATCTTCCAGGTTTAAGAATGCTTGCAATGAGTGCAATTTCATGTTTAGAATCCTAGCGTTTAGCAGCATGACCTTTAATTTGCATTTTGATGAAATTTTCATGTTGGTAGTTTTGACCTCATGGCATTACCTAAAAAGGCACTATGGGGGAGGCCAGAACCTTTGCCAGAAGCCGGAATTCCAAGTGAGACAGATGCAGGCCATCTCTGGCAAAGCATCGTGGTCTGTTGATAATGTCTTCCCAGGCTGTCAGGTACTGGATCTCCCTGGAATGACACCAGAAACTAAGCCAATTGTTAAAGACACTCATTTTCTGTTTGTATTGAGGCATCATTTTGGGTGATCATAGAATGCTGCTTAAGGCCAGGAACATACCTTCCTGGAACACATATTCAGTGAGCTCAATCATGTCTGTCTTCATTTAGTCCAAGGAGGTACTTTTCAAGTCATTCACGCCAACATAGAATATGACAGAGTCATAACAGTACCTGTTGTTGAGAGAGTGCATGGGTGATATGGCGGTTTCTGGCACCTGACAAACAACTAACCGTGACTTTCTCCTTATCCAGCCTGGTGAGGGGCAAATCTGTGTGTCTCATGATGGAGTCTCCTATGACTAATATGTTGGGTTTATGTTTAGGCCTTAGTGGCTTTGAGACACAAGTGTGTGGAATATGTGTGGTATGTGGTGTGGTGGGCCATGGAGTTTGCAGTGTTTTTCCTTCAGAGGTCTCTACTATTTAGGTATATTTTTGTTGAGGACCTCTGTATATGTGTGTGTTATATAGGAGTGGGTAGTGTTTGAGGTGTGGCGTTTTTTTTGACAACTTTCTCAATGCCAGATATACTGGCTTGTGAGGGAGAGAGCATAGACTCTAGGTTCTTAATGTAATTGCATCTCTAACAAATTATGTTCCTAGGTGGTAGTAGTACAGGGTTGTCCATGTACATGAGGCAGTTGCTACACTATCTCAGGATGCCCATATCAACGAGACTGGCAGGAGAAACTGTAGGAAATTGTCCATCCATATTTCTCAGAATCTGAGGGAGAGATGCCAGAGAGATCTTACAGGGTAAAGGATGGAAGGTCTAAGAGGAGTACTACTAGGTGATCACACAAGTGCTACTAAGAGAAAATGTGTAGCTGGAATACCTCACAATGGGTTAAAAACAATGCAGCTGCAGTGCATGATGTGCAAACAAGCCCAAACCAGCTCACATGCAAAAAATAGACGACTCTAGCAACACAGAAATCTAGCCAATCCTGCTAGCCCTTACTTTCTTTACCAATCAACCCCTGCCAGACAAGGTCCAGGAAGCCCTGCTAATCTCACTAGCAGAGAGGATAGGCCCTACCAACACAAGATGGCTGCCAGAAACACAGAAGGCAAACACAAGATGGCTGCTAGAAACACATAAGGCAAAATCAAACAGATCTGGATGCAGCAAACCTGTATCCAGACTATGCTACTCAATTTAAGGGTTAAGAACACAGTAAAACTCACAAACACTTACAGACAAAAACAGAACTCACAGTATGAAAAATACAGTTAAACAGCAATGAAATGCAGTAAAATGCAGTTAAACAGTATTGAAGTGCAGTAAATAGCAATGAAATGCAGTTAAACAGTAATGAAATACAGTTTATCAGTAAATTACTTTAAAACAGTGCAAATGTGTTAAATTAGCTCACAATCACAACAGCAAAAAACAGCTCAAATAAAGCAGCAATTCAGTAGGATTCAGTATTCAGTAGAATACTGTCATCAATTTAATCAGGCTACCGACAAGCAGTAACAAATGCGGCAAAGTAAATGTAGTTGGACACCTAAGTACAAGCAGCAAAATGAAGTTGGAAGAGGCGCAATTTTTTTTTAGTAGAAAGTGAGGAGACAGATGATAATAGATGGACAGTGCAGCGATGCAGTGGATTCATTGTTGCCTCACAGCTTCTCAAGTTCGATTCTAGGCTGGGGTGTCTTCTGTTTGCAATCTGCATGTTCTCCCTGCATTTGTGTGGGTTTCCTTCAGGTGCTCTGGTTTCCTCCCATATTACAAAGACATGCATGTGGTGCATTTCTCCCTGGGACTCTGCTGAAAATTGGCTTAATTCCAAGTTGGACTTTCCCAGTATACAAATGTTAAATTAAATTAAAATTAATTCAAGCTTAATAAGCTAAAGGTGTGGGCTGGGCCTTCACAAGTGATCACACTGTACTCAGTAGAATGAGCTGCTGCAATGGATGGGCCTTCAAAACTGATCTCACTATACTCAGTAGAATGATCTGATACAATGGGACTGGGAGGAGTGTCCAGTGTCAACTTTATAGTAGAGGCAGGTAACTCAAATGCCACCAAGCTTTAAGACCATGACAACAGTTGCTGGGTGGTGGGGTTATAAGATCAGAACAGAGGTAAGGATTCAATTCACTAAGCCTAAAATACAGTTGCACAGTTTAAATAGATACACAGCAAATATTGTTTTAGTTAATTAGAAGTGCAGAAAACAGTTGAAAATAAGCACTTATCTTTTGTAGTCTCATAGCAGGTTTTTGGAAAACAGCAGAGCAAGGGCAGAAGGCCTAACTCACTGCAGCTTTGAGTAAACAAACACAAACTGATTTAAACACTGGCTATTTAAGGCAGAGAAACAGGAACTCGCCTAAGTTTAAATTATCCAATCAAAAACACCATAAACAGAGCCCTGTAGCAGTAACTCTAACTAGATTAGACCAAACTGAAACTCCCTCCCATGAAGCATCAGCTAGGCCTCTCTAGACAAAGGATTAACTGTACTGCAAGCTCCAAATGTCACAAACAGTACTAGATGTAGCTCTGTGCTAGTGTTTTTCAAGTGCAGCAACAAGTAAAATGAACAGAACAAGCAGAGAAACAAAAAGGAGACGAAGAAGTAAGGATTCAATTCACTAGTCCTAAAATACAGTTGCACCATTTAAATAGATATGCAGTAAATATTGTTTTAGTTAATCATATTGATTCTTCTTACAAAAAGCTATGATATTGCTCATATAGCAGTGCTTTTATTCAGAGTAATAATGTTATGTGATTACATTTTCCTTACATAACATATGTAATAAACACTGTCCTCTGGCGTTAGGGCATGAAACAACATTATGTATGCAGTTGTCTAAGCACAGCAGTGACAGGCATCTGTAATGCCTTGAAAAAACAACATATCTCACAACTGGAGTGACACTTTTACCATGGTGCATGCATCCTGTTCAGTATCATGCATTTTCTGTTGTCAAATGCTCATGTGTTCAATTTCCACATTCACTGCCTGCTAGCATTGTTAGGGCTTATACTGTAATGCTTGAATGGCATCTACCACATTTAGAATGTATCCATTTACAGTGGGAGAGGCCTCCACCATCCCTTTTATCTCAGATTGATTGTTTACAACTCATGCATATGATGTAATAATATTTGGATTAAGACTTCCACAGTGGTGCTTGTGGTTCATCCATGTAATTAGTCTGTAGAAACACTTTGCTTGCTATTCAGTTCCTGAAATGGCAACATTATATGAATGTACTGCATCATTGCGTCTAGCTATCCTTATCCATTTTTATGTTGGACAATGATGTATCTTCACAGGTTATGATTTCATGGCTTTGAAATGGTTATTCAGGGCATGTCAAGCTATGAGTGCTTCTGTTGCACATGCATCAAGCACTGATTTTTATAGCATGCCTGCACAAATAGACTGTTGTTCAATTCTGGGACAATGTGTATAGTACACAATGGAAACAGCTTCCTTGTTAAAGAAGCATTGATATTGTACTGTTCACTGTTGTGTAACAGTAACATCTAGCTCTTTTCCGGTTTTCTGGATGCATTTGTACATTTAAGAGATGTAGGTGTGTGTGAAGCACAACCCCACTCCAATATGTAGGGAAGTATATTGGATTTTTCCCTCCTACAAAATCTCTGTTTTTGTATGTTCTTGTTACAGTTAATTGTGTATAATGTCAACAATTTTTCTTGGATGGAAATAAATGTGATGAATGTTACTTCTTTATTTAACCCTTGTCCTAGTAAATAGGTTTGCATTAAAAAAAGAACTACAGATAAGATGACTGGATGAAGGATTTTAAGTAAGTGTATTACTTTCTAGAAACTTTTCTTGCACCTTCTTGCATGTGTGCTTGTAGAGCATGTCATGGAACAAATAGATTCTCCACTTTGGGCTAGTGGGAGTTGAACCTTCCTTGCTAGCAAATGAGGGCAGGAGTATATTAAAGACTTTCAGTTAAATCTCCCATTGTTGACAGTTGAGAGACATAGTCCCCATTTCATGGCCTGTCCAGCCTTCTCGGCATCATTCAGTGCATATAAGTGGGGAAGACAGAGCAGATGAATGAGGATGGAGGCTTAAATGTGTGAAGAAATGGGTACATTTATTTAAAATTTTTTTCAGTATCACTCTTTCTGCATTCTACCAATTTTACAGGGTTTTAAGGCATCTATTGATTTATGGTTTGCATATCTCTAATTATTTTTCATTGCATCCATTTTGCTTGTATAATACTACTAATATTATATGTACACATTACTCTGCTATGCATTAACTGTACCAGTACATTACTTAGAACTTAAGGCTGCACATCTTAACTTAACGTTGTGTAATTCTGTTCCACAAAATTTACATTACAGACAGCTAATAGGACAATCCTTCTTTTCACACATGTTATACTACTCATACACTGAGTGAATCCCACCTCTAGGACATTTGGTTTGCTGCCAAACTGTGAGCGAATATGTATAGAATGTTCTAGTGTACACTTTATTCATTAATAGTATTGGCTAGTTCTGTCAGCTAGCCATGGCTTTGTAGTGAAACAGCTTTTATGTTAACAGGCATATACTGCTGCACTTGGAAGCACATTAATTTAAATTGGTCAGCTAATTAGCACTACACAGAAAAATGTCTCCTGGTATTTCAACTAAAGAAGAAAAGGAATAGTTAATAAGTTATACCATGCAATTCTTACAATTAATTTAGTTTCTGAAATTATTTTGATTTGCTTAGCAAATTGTTGTACAACTGCTTGGAAACATCTGTTGTTCCACAGCATTTTGTCATAAGATTCACTCTCTGTCTATAGTTACACAGTTATAATCCATTAGATAGTGATACCTCTCATAAGAGGTGTCCCAGAGGTATTTCCATCTTAATCCTTTCAGAATCATACAATAAGTAGATTCAGGATGTGGTATTCAGACTGCTCAACAGCATACAGTTATGCATAATGCACATCAATATAACTCTTTGAGCTATATTGTTATTGCAAACATGAAAAAGAGGAGATCTTTACATCTTTTTGACTATAGCTGATAACGTTGTAAAAGTCTACTCTTCTAGTAGAGTGTCATTTCAAAGAATACTACCCACACAGCTTTTACAACCACCAGTTTTTTATTCTTTCATTTCCAATAGCTTTCTCACCACAGTGTTCTTACAAATAACAGTGTTGCTTTCAGTGGTGTGCTTTTACCTCAGTGTATCTGCTTTTTGTATCAGAAAATGTGCACGCAATATTTCTTAAAAGAAGAAGCAAATCTGAGTTAATTATAGTTATTTTAGATAACTTCTGTATTCCAGCTTTCACACAATTGCTTTATTGATGAAAAGCAGGTTCATATTTTTGAGGCAAACATATTCTTAGAACTGTCTCTCTTTTTTTGCCTTGTGATTATAAGAGGGTGTCTTTCGCATAGGAATTAGATCAGAGTTAAGTAAATCCTTGGATGCAGGATGATGGGAACTGATGCATAATGGAAGGAATTACAATAATCTCTGTGTCCTTTGTCGACCCTTTTTATCATAAGCAGCATTCAGGGTAAACAGCTCTCAAAGACATGTAGCACACATGTCAACAAACATCACTACACATGCATGCATGATGTTTCTAAAAGAGGATTTCAAATAAAGACAGGAACAAGCAAGCAAAAGTGATATTCTAGCGTTCCCTGTATTCCAGCAACTCATTCTTCAATGAGTCACCCTTCACCAGTTTTTCAATATCAAAAAGCATATGTCAAAAAACATAAATAGAAAAAAAAAATATTTTTGACAGGCAGCAAACAGCCATGTGTGTGTCTATGTATGGGGTGGGGGGCTTGATCTCCTAATGCCTACATTTCATATTCACATTATAGTAGGAGGAAAGAGAATAAAACTTACTGCAGTGTACTGCTGACTTCCACAATATAAATGCATTGTTTTAACAGACCACAATTAAAAGAAATCTCAGAAAAGCTGCTCAAAGAGCCTACTCCTCTCAAAGCATAGGTAAGCAGACTTTGTGATATGTTCATTTTGTTCTGTATTCTTTCCATTGTAATTAGTTCAGTGATCACTGTCATAATTGATCACTAGTATGTCTACATACTTTAAAATGTGTTTATGTGTATTTTGAGACATACAGACTCCATCCTATATTTGTTTTCAGACATGATTTCTTTCTTTTTTCTTTCTTTCTTTTTCTTTTTTTATTCTTTCATTTTTTCTTTCTTTCTTTCATAACTTCCCCATATAACAATCTGGGTCCATTTTTTCTTTTATTATGAACTCCCCTGTATAAAAATTGGGGTACTTCTTTAGACTTTAGAAGAATTTTCAATTTGGTACAGATTGCCCAGGAATGACAAAGAAGGTAAAGACTGAGCTGGAATGGGTATACAGATAAAAAACATCAGATATGAGGCCTGAGAGGAGGAAGAACACCAAAGCAAGAATGACGTAAGGGTATAACAAAGATCAGAAGCTAGGTTAAGTGTCCTGGAAATTAAGAAGAGAAAGGCAGAGGGTGTGTGGATTAATGAGTGCTTGTAGACTAGTAAAGTGCATCATCCATAATTTGCAACAAGAGAGGAGCATGGGAGGAAATGGGTAATATCGACAAGGGGTGAGAATCTGTTAGGTACTGGGAGATTTTAAGCTCCAGAGTAGATCAGGAGAGGAGGTTGATTATGGTCTTGGGTCATGAGGTAGTTCCGCTAGCTGGTACAGGACTGCATCAAAAAGGACAGCATTCCAGATGTGATCCTAACCAGCTGGAGCAGGTGAGGTGTCATGGATATTCAGGGAAAGGACTGTTAGCCAACAGTGATCATGCCACTATGTGGTCTAGAGCTGAGGAAATATAAAAATGAAAAGAGACAGACAATGGTGTAGGATTTCAGAAAACTGGATTATGCTGTGCTTAGAAGATGCTCAAGGATTAGTTACTAGGCTGGGAGCAAATTCATGAGGTAAATTCATGGGAATATGATAGAGATAGAGTAAGTAGAGATGTAGCCAAGGGTGCGAGGAACAGGCAAAAATGCAAACAGAGAAGAAGTCCTATGTGGATACACTGGAATGTGAGGGAAACAATATAGCATAAGACAGGTTGTATAAATGGTGGAAAGGAAGATTGGGAGAGATGGAAAAAGCACAATGTAAGAAGGCTAGCAAAAAGGCAAAAGAAATATGGTAAGGGCAGTGAAGGCTAGAGATGATAGAGAGTAAGAAGAAAGATAAAGAAAAGGAAACAATTGCTTTTAGGTAAGAAGAACAAAGAAAGAAAGAAGGATGGTCAGAACTGGCTGGTGTGAGCAAATATTAGACAGATAGGCAGACTGCAGGGAGTAACTATTTCTTAGATCTCCAAAATTACTTTGTCATAGAAAGTGGGCTGCAGACCCATGGAAAGTACTACTGGAAGAAACTGTAAACAGTGAATCTACAGAAACATCCAACTGGGCATGGGACATGTGGAAAAGGGGTAATTGGTAAGGTAATATACTGGGAATGTAAAATATTAGCATAACTGAAAGGACAGACTAGACAGACGCACTGTCTCCTTCTGTCATCGAATACTAGGTAGTATGAAGGAACCTAATGTGTTCAGTAACAGTTTATTAACAGCACTATAGTAAACCCTCAGTCAATGCATAACTCCAAGCCTAGAGTTAAAAGCATCTAAAAACATTATTAATATGCTGAAACTGTTATGGTTCTGTTTAGGTTCACACATACAAATAAAGTAGGTCCCTAGCTTTGTTAACTTACTTAAAGTAGAACAATAATAGGCTTACTTATAAACTTCATGGTGGCCACCTTCCTGGATGAGACAACCATGAATTAGTGTATAACCTGCAAGATGCTGTCCATGCTGTTTAGAGAGGAGACACTTCATTTTGCTCCATCTACAGCTACATATAAGATTTAGAAAAGTCAGACATGTGAAAGGAAAGAAAGAAGTCAGTCAAAAGAGAAACTTAAAACAACAAGCACAGTTTCAGATTCAGAAACAAATCGTAAGAAACTAATCACGGAGAACTTGGGATACAACCAAAGAAAGAACAAATTACTGTGAAAGACAATTCCACACAATATTTGTTTCACAAGTAGAGATACCAGCCACAGGCCCTGTGCAAGAATATAACACAGAACAAGACACTGAAGGAAGGGACACCTATTAAAACATACCTAACTGATAGGGTAACTGGCTCACTTAGGGAATAGACAATAAACATAGTTTTAAAAGAAAGCTCCTTATTCATTTCCTAAATACTAGATTATGTCAGTGCTCTATCTGCCTGCCTAACTATCCTCTTATCTACATGTCTGTTTACATACACCTCTCTTCTTCTTACTGTGACTCTTGATTAGTCTACTCTACTTAAATCCCCGCCCCCAATCTAGTTTTCCTTTAGAAATGGTTCCACCCTCTTTTATCTTCCTAAGATCAAGACAACATGTGCTACTACTTTGGAAGCATGAAATATTGAAAACTGCTTTTGACATATTTACTGTCTGATATGTAATGTAATATTTTTACCACATTGTAAGATGCATATCTTACATATGTGTGTGTCTATATGTAAAATATAATATTTTACCAGTTACATTTTTTATGTTGAAATATTGTGCTATCTAAACTATGATATACTGTATAAATGTTTTTTTTCTGTTGGTTATGGAACTTTTCTCTCTAGGCCTCCATTAAAAATGGCAAAAAACAAAAAAACATGTTTATAAAAATGTTCTATAACAGTGGATTTTTACTTTGTATAGAGTAGAAAGCTTCAACCCTATTGGGTGTGTTAGGCATGTGATTGAAGTAATTAGTTATTTAAATTACTTTTGTGTTTTAATTGTGTACTCTGATGAACCCCAGTAAATTCTGTGGGTGAAAGCACTTAGTATTGTCAATAAACTATTCTGGTTAACATTCTGAAGTGGCGTGATTTTGGTTTTTGGGATTTATGGTGACAGAACATTCTTTTGAGAGTTGTTTTCACTTTTTTGATTTCTACATTGAAAATGGGTCATACATGGCACAGTCTGGTGCTGCAATAGCTAAATATAAATATATGCTTATAGAAAGGGAAAGTGATTGAGGAAAATCGCACAGCATGATATTTGGGTTAGGGTGTTCCCATGGCAGTGGGAGTGTGTTGGTTTCAGAGCCTTAGTCTTATGTACTTTTATAGGCTTACACCTGAGTTAATTAAGGGTTAAAACGTAGAAGCCCAGCAGCCAATTTGGTTGTCTTGGCCTGGTGGTTGGTTGTAATGATGAGCCATTTGTAACAGGGTAAAATGGAAGATGGCTGGCAGGTCACAAAAAGGAGGGTGGAAGTGTTATTAGTCATTAATAATAAATGTGGATATTGCAGTTACCCAATGGTTTTATTTGCTCTTCTGTCTTGTATTTGGTTCCAGAGGGGAGTATTTCTTTGCTACACCGTCCATTCACCCCATCATTCTCTTTCTTATTAGACCTCCCAAGGTAGGTGTTTTTCCATACACATGACAAGTGGGATTTCATATTTATGGGTTGCAGGCTAATACAGCCACAGGCAGAGTCAAAAATATTGGTTTTGTCCATGTTTTGTTTTAACCTGTTTCTTTTATTCTTTTTTATTTTCAAGGACTTGATGAAAGTCTTGGATAAGATTTAGGAGCAGATGGAGAGACAGTGTAACTCAGGTGGAGGCATTCTTTGAGGAATTTGCAGCAGAGAGGTGTGAACCAGCAAAATCCTCCCTTCAGAATTATTCCTAGATGGAACTGAGTTGCTCAACTTATACAGAGTTGCAGAAGGGAAAGGCAGTGCTGAAAAATGTGAAGTGAAAGTCCTGTAAAAGCTCAACAGATCTATGTGAAGAAAGACAGCCTTGGTAGCTCCTCCAGTCAGTTGACAAGTACTTGTTGAGTTTTATGGAAACTTTGAGCCAAGAAGAAAGGTCTAGGCTTTATGAAGTGGTAGATAAGAAGAGGTTGCACAATACTCAGCAGATTGTTAGTTTACAGGTTGGGGAAGAGGTTGTAGATGAGTCCGACCTTAGCAATTTATCTTTTCCAAAACTTCCTCTTGACTGTGATCAAGTTTGTTGTTCAGATGAGTGTTCAAGCAGTAAGTTCTATTAGTAGCAGTTTGGGATCACTTGGTTCATGGAATCAGTGTTGTGGGGAGTAGTGGGCAGTGATTATGGCTTATATGCCCATTGCAGATAAAAACTTGTCATGAGAATACATCAACATTTTTTACTTATTTGATGCATAAAAAGACCAGCATATTTGGGATTTTGAGAATCTGGCTGGGGGGGGGGTTAGGATCTGGTATCCGCATTAGAAGTCTTACACAAGAGACAAAAGGGAAGGTTTAGAGCTAAGATCTAGGGCAGTTGGGTTTATTATTTTAAACAGGAGCCACAGCAAGCCCTACCATTATAATCTTACTTTTTGACTTTGCTGGAAGCTCAGCAAATCAGAGAAGTATCAGTGTAGCTCTTCTATGACCAGAAAGTTTGGAAGCTGAGAGCAGTCAACAATTTCCTGAAATGGGTTGAGTGGTATACTGGCATGGGTCTGAGGGTGATAATTAATAGACCAAAGATGACTGTCTTGGGTGGTGCAGATGATGCCCAAAACTTACTGGGCCTTCAGTACAGGTAAGTGTGTTTGGTCATCATCTAGATTTGGTCACATTTATTTAAATTGTGGAGGTACTTAAATGGCAGCAAAATGTTGGTCCAGAAGGCCGCAATGCACAGAAGTTTGCTCCTGGGTCACTGGAAGTTGCAAAATAACTGGGTGTTCCTCCAGATCACGTTGGGAGAGGTAGGGGCATTTCACAGTGAATTTCTTTCATGGTTTTCACAAGAAATAAAGTTACGCAGTCACTCATTAAGCCAGAAGTTTTAGCTGAACTGTTGAAATATTATTCTGATCATCTGGTGATGAAGAGTTGTTGCAGTGTTTTACAAAGGAGTTTTTCATCAAATCAGTTGTGTCCATAAAAAGTAGAACTTGCAATGCTCTGAGATCAGTAATGCGTAATATAGGAATTGTGAAGGATTTGCTGGGCAAAGAGGAGAGGGCAGGATGAGTAACCAGTCTGCTTCATGTTCTCTCACTTTTTTAATTTCTCCAACCCCCAGAATCAGCAAGCTCTGCACGGCATGCAGGAGTAGTGCAGGAGCTGCTGGAGGCAATGTGGCTGCCGTGCGATCCAGGAATAAGCTCCAGGGATGTGCACAAGTGCTCCTGCACTATTCCTGCATGGACACAGCTCCTGTATACAAATTACCCCATTTGCAGGAGAAAATCATACAAACTAGGTGAATTTGCAATCCAGGAAGCTGTCAGCTGGCCGTGCAGGACTAGTGTAGTGTGCAGAAATGTATTCGGTTAGTAACCGAGTACATTTCTGCAAACTACAAAACAGAGGCATGACATCTCCAAATAAAGGGTGTATAGTATGTGTAAAGCATGCCAATGGCCAAATATATGGTCATTGGCATGGAAAACAGTTGGCAAAAAAAACCCCTAACTTTTATTTTTTTAGCCGATTTCGGATGTTTAAGCGTACGGCAGAGGCATGGAAATGCGATCGGGCCGAAAATAAAAAATAAAAAAAACTGAAATAAGCATTGTATCCAAAATCAATATTTTGCCATTATACTCAATGGCAGGCAGAAGACAACTTAGCCAGTGAATAGTGGTTGCTAAGGGGGAAGGCTCAGTATGGGACTTGTAACTATGTATTAGCAGGCAATCCTATGCAAATGAGGGGAATAATACTGAATCCCAGATTTCCCCTCAGTGGTAGCCAGCACCCAACAGTGCAAGTGCAGGAATACCATGGTGCAAGCATAAGAGTTAGCTGACATCATTGGGGGTGTGTCAGCTTATTGGAGCCCTGTGGCTTGGGTTTGCACTTAGCTTAGCAGAGCTAAGCAAGGGGGTGTGTCTGAGACTGGCTAACACTCTTTACATTGCCTAAATGGGTCTGTTTGCTGCACACCGTGTTTTGAAGGAAAAAAAAAAAGTAAACCAGGAAATAGCAGCTCCGTGTACATCTGAGCACTGTGTTTGTGCAGCGCACCCCTGGGCATAAACAGGAAGGCAATGGGAAGGGAAAACTGCAGTAGGAAGGTAATCTAGGAGAGCTAGCATACCTGGCAGGTGAAATGTATCAGAATCAGCCAATTACACAGGCAGCAGCCCAGCCCAGCACACCACTATAAACTATGCAAACACCTTTCCCTCTGTTTTTTCCCACAAACTCTACACCACCGGTGTACACAAGTGGGGAAATTTTAACAAACAAAAGCAACAAAATGATAGGGGCTGCATTCACTCTCATACATCAACATGTAGAAGAGGCTGAGGGTGGTGAGGATGAGAATGATGTCAACCAACCCACAATGAGGAGAAGGAGAAGAGTGTACAGACCCAGGGTAACCTACCAGGGGCTACATGAGCTGGAGATAGTGGAGAGCTATAGGGTAGACAGGGACCTCCTACAGCAAATTGTTGATCTGTGCCAGCCACATCTCACACACAGAACTAACAGAGGGGAACCCATCCCAGTGAATTCCAAGGTAGGTGTAGGCCTAAGAATACTAGCCACAGGTACCTTCCAAAGGCCAACTAGGGATAACATGGGAATCTCAGACGCATCAGCATCCGGGATACTCTACCAGTTCCTGGATTCCATGTCAGCACATGCCAGTAAAGAGGTATATTTCCCCAACATCCATGAGGTGTTGGCCAGCAATATGCGTCTCTTCCATCAAATAGCAGAATACCCTGTAGTAGTGGCTGCTATAGACTACACGCACATATGCATCAAAGCACCACCCAGTGAGCGGGATAGGGTCTATATCATGACTCCCACATCTGGCATCTGACACAGCTGTACCAGAGATTTGCCAGTGGGGACATCCTATACGGTCACCTAGTGGGGAATGCTGGTTGCCCACTGGAGCCGTGGCTGATGACACCCATCAGAAATGCACACACACTCAAACAAAAACTCCATAATGAGGCACACGCACAGATCAGAATCATAATAGAACATGTGTTTGGGATGCTGAAGTCACGGCTCTGGTGTCTGAACACATTCGATGGAGCCCTGCAGTACTCACCAGCTACATGTACCCACATTGTCATTGTATGTGCCATGCTACACAATATGATCCTGCGGAAATAGCTGCAGAAGGAACAGAACAGGGCAGGGCCACACAGCCCCCCACCATTGCCAAGGCCTGCACAGGCACAGAGTGACTTGGAGGAAGAACAACCTGAGCCTGCCTCAGTAGGCAGAAGGAGGCGTGCCCAGTATGCCCAGGCCTTGGCAAAGAGGCAACACATAGCACATACACTGACACGATAGGGACCCAGGGAATGACACCTCTTTTTGACTCGCACATACAGTAAAAGGGAGGCCAAACATGACAGTACCTGTGCTTAACCATGTATAGGGAGTGTACTATGTGAATCCGACATAGTCAGACCTCCAGCACCATGCTCAATAATGGCACAGCTACAATGTAAGTCAGTCTTCCTACCAATTGCCGAATGGAGTAGTATGTGTTGTTAATTGTATCTATGGTATGGATGTGAGCATGCAAGGGAATTGGGTGGCCGAATGGGAAGCCAGCAGATAGTAGACACCTATAGTGGCAGCATGAGATCTGTAACAAATGCTGGTGTTACCATAGTAGCCAGTACTAGACAAGGTGACAAAATTCACTGCAGGAAATGTGCTGGGCCACATGTGTGTCCATAGGACACACGCATGCCAGTCATTGAGGCTCAGATACCCAATAACAGTCTCAGCCAGCAGGACAGGTGTAGACAAACACAAACAAAGGCTGTGCTAAGGCCTCTGATTGATGGCTATGGAGAACATCCCCCCAGACCAACACAGACAGAATACAACAGGTCAGGAAGTGGGATTTCAGTTCTGAACAGTAAGAAGTCAGAAATTGAAATGTAGGTCAGTCAAACCTAAGACCTGTAGTACACTGATATGTCTCTAGTCAGCATGATAGATTAGAATACAGAATGAAATGGAGTACCTAAAATACCAGTACAGTCATAGCAAATGTGTACAAGTGCCAGGTGTTCCCCACCAATCCTATGTAGAAATGTAGTAACAGTCAGGTGTGCCCCACCATCCTATGTAGAAATGTAGTAACAGTCAGGTGTGCCCCCCAATCCTATGTAGACATGTAGTAACAGTCAGGTATGCCCCTCCACTGCTATGTAGAAATGTAGTAACAGTCACGGGTGACCCCAATCCTATGTAGAAATGTAGTAACAGTCAGGTGTGCCCCCCAATCCTATGTAGACCTGTAGTAACAGTCAGGTGTGCCCCCCAATGCTATGTAGAAATGTAGTAACAGTCAGGTGTGCCCACCCCCCACAATCCTATGTAGACCTGTAGTAACAGTCAGGTGTGCCCCCCCAATCCTATGTAGAAATGTAGTAACAGTCAGGGGTCCCCCCAATCCTATGTAGGCATGTAGTAACAGTCAGGTGTGCCCCCCCACAATCCTATGTAAAAATGTAGTAACAGTCAGGTGTACCCCCCAATCGTATGTAGATATGTAGTAACAGTCAGGTGTGCCTCCCAATCCCATGTAGATATGTAGTAACAGTCAGGTGTGCCCCCCAATGCTATGTAGAAATGTAGTAACATGTATGTGTAGGTATAATAACAGTGGAGCACAGATTACCTGAGCTGGCCAAGGTAGCAGGATAGATTGTAGCAGGTGTACAATCTGCAGGTCTGTGTGTGTTAGGTTGGTGTGTGTTGTATATTGTTTGAGAGCGGTCAGTATGTATGCATAGTGAAGTTTGTCCTAGTGGCCATTGCCCAGTACTGACGATGATAGGGCCAAGTTCTCACAACTACAGTGCCAGACACAATGCTTCCCAGCAAAACACATTCCAGCAGTAAGCCATAGTAAATGTTTGGAAGTAATATGTGTCACCATCTGAAAGATGGACATGACATGAATTTCAGCACAGATATACAAACAGTACACAGGGGGAAGTACCCCAGACAGACAGTGTGTGATATGTAACTGTCAAATGGACACACCCTTGGAATTGTACATACAGGTTTGCAGCACATTATCTGGGCTTGTAGTAGGCAATACCGATGTCGTCTGGCCAAACACTCTCAGACCACAAAGGTCATAGGAATGATGTATTGAGAAACAGCTGATGTCCCTACACAAGCCAGCATAAGTGGAATGCCCCATGCATATCTGTGAGTCAGATGCAAGTAGTGTCCATAGCACACATGCACCAAGCTCACCCCACCACCACCCACAGGTACCTCTCTGGTCTTATCCCTGCTGTTGGGAATGAGTACAATATGACCCCCGCCTCTGTATGGCAATAGCGGAAGAATGCAGCATGCAGAGCAGGTGTCCCATGCAGGTGTGTCCTTAGCTGTAAGCAGTACCCTGCCAGCATCCACATCACTGGATCAATACTGACAGAAAGTATTGGCATGAAAACCTTGCATACCTACCCTGTCACCCCAGGGGAATATAGTGTATTGCAGTATGGGGATGTAGGAGTGACATAATTCAACAGCCTGCTACAGCTGGCCTGCATCACTACCAAATGGCCTACAGTCATCTGCCAAAGGCTTGTGTCTCACCCATACTGCCAATGTATGTTATGTCATGGACTCCCAAATAACAACATAACACAGTCCACAGAACCCAAATGCAAGGCTATGTGGACAAATCACAGTAACATGTCCACTATATCCTACTGCATGAATTGTGGACCAACACCAAATTATTGCTGGGATGAGGTGATAACTATAGGGGACATATCAGATCATATATGCATAATGTATGGAAGAGGATAGAATGATAGAGGGGGGGGTAAGGAGCATGGGCGGCATGGAGTGTGTGAAGTCTGAAACTCAGTCGTGTGCACATACTACCCCTGGCTGCAAACACAAGAATGGGTGGCTACAAACCTGCTCGTAAACCACAATTGTAAAGGGGTAATGTCCAGAATTATGACCCCTGCCTCTGGGTAACCTGTGTGAATCTGTACAGCTGTGAGGTATGGCCACAGTAGAATATGGCCATACTGTCACGTCGATGGATGTACAAGCACGGGATCCTCTGCCACCACTGTACCAAGGTGCTGAACCATTTACACAGACCTAGCAGCAAGTGTCTGCAGCTTCCTCTCCAGAATGGCATGATTGTGCATGAATATGTAGGCTGCTGACCACAATACTGGATACAGCTGCATTCACCCTGTGTTCCCCAGGACATCACTGCAAGCAAATATGTATACCTGACAGTACGTGATGACATAAAACATCACAGTGTATAACAGTTCATATGTTTGAATATCTCTGCTAACACCAGGACCATGTAGCAGAAGCAGCACAGATGCAATTGCCTACAGTAACCCACTATCCTTTGCCCATTTTGACCCCATATTGTCAACTGATCTACACATATCCTGCAGAAACAGTCTGCCAGCTGTAGGTGTAGAACACAAAAGTTTGCACTGGAGTGCAAACTACCTGGAATGGATTCATACATTCAATACAGAAGGTCATACTGGGCATGCTCCCACACATAGAGAAATGAAGGCCATGTCAGACAACAAAATACTCAAAGGTCATACTGGGCATGCTCACACACATAATGAAGCCAATGTCTGGCACCAACAGTGGAACATACATATCTGACAGTCGCAGATGTAAGTGCATACACTCCTCAGTACACACCAGTCATGCTTTGCACACACATACACATACGTAGATGTGTGGAAGAGAGTGACAGCGACAATGAGCCTTCCATCATGAGGCCTGTCCCACCCAGCACACATCCAATTGGCTAAAACCACATGATGTGCAAATGTCAATCACTGTAGACATTTGCCTCTGGTATCCCTCAGCATTATAGTGTCTGTGATGCTTGTGCTAACTGTGTAACATGACTGTACAAGTCAGTAGTCATCTAGCAGTTGTATACACATACATGTGGAATATAAACATGTGTGTGGCTGTGTATTGTGTGTCTGCCTCTAGATGAATGGGTTAAAGCCCATGCACACACACTGCACTATCCATTGCCCTACTATGGCAAGCCTGCTGATGTCTTCACCTTGAAATGCACCTTTGGGTATATAGTAGCTCAGTAATATGCATGGTGCGTCCTATAACTGTGTAATGCTGTAGTGTGATGTACTAGTTAGGTAGGAGTTCTAACCCAGATGTGGCAACTATGTTTGCATTTGTGTCTGTGTAGGGATCAATGCTTTTTAGGCCAGACACACTGACTACAATTTCAAATGCCCTTCTTTGGCATGCCTGCTGATGTCATTCACTTTGAAATACACCTTTGGGGAAGGAGTAGCCCAGTAATTTCTGTGGCCCATCATATAACTGCATAATGCAGTAGTGTGGTGCACTAGTTAGGTAGGAGTTCTATTCCCAAACATGGTAAGTGTGGATGTTTGTGTGTGTGTTTGTTTGTCTGCATAGGGAGCAATGCTTTTGAGGCCATTTACAGTCACTACAGCCTCCATTGCCCTTCTTTGTCAAGCTTGCTGATGTCATTCACTTTGAAATACACCTCTGGGGAAGAAATAGCCCAGTAATCTCTGTGGTGCATCCTATAACTGTGTAATGCTGCAGTGTGATATACTACTTAGGTAGGAGGTCTATTCCCAGACATGGAAGCTCTGGGTGTGTGAAGGGATCAATGCTTTTCTGGCCATTCACAGTCACTACGCACACCTACAAATGGAAAACATTGATAACTGTGCAGTAACAGAGACCTGATCCAAGCCTCCAGAGAGCACCCCTGCAATACCAGGTACAGCTCTCACCACACCTGTTGGCCACCAAACCAGGACCAAAACAATAAATGTGGAGGAATGTCCATATTCACCAAGGATATTAACACCACCAGGCTACTTCCCCAACAGAATGTGTCTGAAATACCCCTGGTGCAAGTGACAGTAGGTTAGACTGCATTCCAAATTGTATAGCTTGCTACAGATCCCACAGCATGCCCCATGATACCCACTACAACTTTTGAAACATGCAGTGAAATATTATAATACAAGCAAACACCCTAATACTGGGTGACTTACACTATCCTGCCATTAACTGGGAAAACTACTTATGCACCAATATATGTGCTCAACGGTTCTTGGAAGTCATAATTCCCAATGCCCTGGATCAAGTAACCCATAGTCCCACCAGGAGCTCAAATATCCTAGACCTGGTCAGTACCAATATGGGAAATCAATGCTCCACACCTATGGTCACCCCATCAGTGGTCAAGTATGTCCATGAGCTAATCACCCTTAAAATCAACATCCCTCCCCCACACCCCAGTAAGGAAACCTCTGTAATACACATCTCCAAAGCCAATGTCATGCTACACATGTCAGATGTGACTAACATCATGACACTCATGCAGATGAGGACTGAAAGGACAACTGCTGAATCATACATGAAGGTACTGTACGAGCACATCCACTTGTGCGTGAATCATGCCATCTAATATTGAACCAAAACGCTCCCCACCAAGAAAAGGAAGCCAATGTGGTGACCCCTGCCATAAACATACTGTACAACAAAAGGAGGAAACTGTTGCAGAAATGGGTGAATTTCCAGGATGCAAAATACTCCCTTACCAGCTACAGTAAGAGGCAGAGATCCCTCAAAACATCCACCAAAGTTAGTTATGAACATAATATAGCCAAAGATGCCAAAGACAACAGCAAGCCATTCCATAGCTATGTGAGGAATCTAAATGGTAATGCTCAGAACTGCTGTGAGCTACAACAGGATGGTATTAAATCTACTGCTCCCAGGAATATTATTAATTTCCTGGCAGATCGATTCAGTGCCAAAAGCACCCTCCTCCCAATCTCCAAAGGGCCCATCTCAACATGGATAGACATGGATAGATAGTCATATTCCTGTAATAATGGCTACATAGTTACAAATCACACTCTACAAAGCCTTGACAACAGCAGCCATGGGACCAGTCAACATCCTGGGCTGTGTACTACATGAGCTTCAAACTGAACTGGTACCTCACCTATGTGCCATGTCTAATCATAGCCACACCTCAGGCTTTGTGCCTACTGTGTGGTGCACAGCTACAGTTATCCCAGTCCTCAAGGGGGGATCCACTTGGGATCCTGGGAACTACAGCCCCAGCAGTATGACGTGCCTGATCTGCAAGACCATGGAATGTATTATCATGGAAATTAAAACAAAGGCATTGGCAAGCTGCAAATGCTGGACCCTAACCGGGTTGGATTTGTGAAGGGCCAATCATGTCCCAGAGCCATGGATGTGGGTAAGGTGGTTCACACAACCTATCTGGACCTCGCCAAGCCCTTCGAAACTATCCCCCAGTCTGGAATCATAGATCAATGTATCAAGCTGACCATTAATCTGAATGTCACCAGATGGGCTGCCGACACAACCCACACTGTAAATGTAGGTAACACTAACCCAAGCCCCAGACAAGTGACAGTTGGAGTACCTTAGGGTTCAGTCCTGGCACCGCCCTTGTTTGGCATCTACTGCTCTGAAGTACAGTCCAAAAGTTAGGGACACTGGCAAACAAAGGTCACAGATGACTGCACACTGGGAACCAGTATTGAATCCCCACATTATGTGGATATTCTACAGAAGGGCCTTACAGAAAGACATGCTTGGTGCCTGAGCCATGGCCTCAAGATCAATGTCAAGAAATATATAGTCCCCCATTGGGAAGGGGCATGTACCTGTGAAGTACCACATAGGTGATAGTACACTAAACCCTTAAAGTGTGATAACAGACTTAGGGACACAGGTGGACAGTGGTCTCACCTTTGATAACCATATCACCACAAGAGTCAGGAAACCCACCTATGTGGCACACCTCCTACTAAGGACTTTACATCCAGGAAAAGGAGGCCATTGTGCCACTGTAGGCATCTCTCAGTAGATCCAGTACAGACTACAATGTCCCATTACGTATGTACCTCACAAGACATCTGCAATAAGTAGAGAGGCTGCAGACATACCTCACGAAATGACCACAGGCCTAAACCAGATGCCCTATGCTGACCATCTGAAAATCATACAGCTATACTCTGTCACTGTATTGTGTTCTCAGATGTGATGTCTGCTTAACATACCATGCCATGTCAAACCCACAGCTGTTGGACATGCTACACTTAGAGAATTCCAAACCCTCACAGCCACATGCTCCAGGGATCCCAATCCTGTCATCACAATGAACAATACATGCAGGAGGGATGTGTTCCTGAGCCAGAGACTCCACAGACTCTGGAATAGACTGCCCATACATGTCAAGCAGAGTGCCTCTTTGGCCCTCTTCAAAAGAAACTTGGACAATTGGATGGGAGATAGGACATTTACCCCAAGGATCATGTCAGCTGCCCTGCTAGACAGGGGTGCATGGAAGCAAATATTGTGGGAAATCATAGCCAGTGAATTGTCATGTCTAGGCATGTATAGGCCCTAGGGGTGATACCCTAGTATCAATGTATGACCCTATGAACCTAGGAACTACAGCTTCCATTGCCCAACATTGGCAAGGTTGCTGATGTCATTCACTTTGAAATACACCTTTGGGGAAGGAGTAGCCCAGTAATCTCTGTGGTGCGTCCTATAACTGCGTAATTCTGTAATGTGATGTACTAGTCAGGTAGGCATTCCAATCCCAGACATGGCAACTGTGAGACTTGGTGTGTGTATGTATCCTGTGTGACGATGGTTGTGAGTGTGTAACAACTGGACTCATTGTGGAGCGGGTTTTGCAAATTTCTTATATGGTGGGCCTATTATATGTCACAATGTCCACCTTACAAGGATAACAGATGTCAAACAGCAGAGAGGCTGGGGTTGATAATCCATATCCCTACATGTGACATCAAGGCCTGGTGAACAATTTAGGCAACCCTTGTATTACCCAGAGAACACACTCTACCCATGTCTCATACACAAACACACTTGGCTAGGCAACAACTACTATGTTGGTAGTTACCTGCATATTGCCCACAGATAGTAACCAAGGTGTGATTGCAGCAGACTACAGAGGGCAGGGCACCCTGTCCCATCACTACAATGGCACATAACTGCATACAGTGCTCCTTCACTATGTTCCCCACTGGACGCCTGCAACAACTGTAATGCCAGCAAATGTAACCCACAAAGGACATACCATGCCTTATACACATGCCCTGTATGGACAGATACCACTGACACCAGGGAATACCTCTATCATGCTATCAATGTAGGTGCAGGGTCAACCTGGTGTTCATTGGCAGTTCCCACCACATGAGGCCAGGAATGGCACATATGATAACAATCTGTGACACAACATGCCCCAGACACCCCAGGTACACTTCCACATGTCACAGAACATGCAAGTGGGACATGTGTACATCCCAGACATTGTCCATGTCATGGACTATAGAACACATACATGTCAAGCATTGCACAGCACTGGCCACCCACAGTAGTAACCCAGATGACTGGATGGTGAATACAATACCCACCTGGGTTGGTTAATCCAGACACTACACCTCTGAGCCACACTGAAGCCCATTTTCATGTGGGCTGATGCCAAGGTATACTCTTTACCTAGCCTTGTGCAGCCTTCTGGCACGGTCAACCACTACACACCTGTGAAGCAGTGCACCCATGCATGTCAGTACTGGCAACCTGTGTCTGTGTGTGTGTGTGGAGTATAATGATTTTGATGCCATTCACACTCACTACACCTCCCATTGGCCTACTGCAGCATGCCTTCTGATGTCAGACACCTTCACATACCCTTTTCCCATATAGCATCCTGATAACCTCTGTGGTGCATGTGATACCTGCGTATTACTGTATTGTGGCAAACTAGCTAGTTAGGAAGTCTACTCCTGATGCTGCCAGCTATGATAATGTGTGTGCATCCCTGAGAGAGTGTGGCTGTGTAGACATTGACACCTGTTCATCTGGACAGGCACATGTACTACACCTACCTTATCCCTCCTTTATCACTGTTGCAGATGTCACTCACCATCAGATATATCTTTGGAGAGCTCTCCAACATGTAAGCTCTGTGGTGCATGCAATAACTGCATAGACATGTGATAGCCAGACATAGTCAGGCAGGGGTTTGAAATCCCATACTGGTAAGTGTGTGACACAAACATGCTAGGTTTTACTCTCCCACCCACTCCCTGTCTTACTTTGTCTCTGTCTGTCTCTCTTACTCCCTGTCTGATGGATGTGGAGAAGTACACCTGCTTTGCTTAAGCAGCAGCTTGTGTTTTTTAAGTGATGCTCATGATCAGTTGACGATCTCTGCACGAATTGCAGTCCCCCACTAGCTGATTGCATGTAGAACAGTTGTGGTAACATTCCCATAGCCATTTGCATGGAAACACACTCCTATACCTAGGAACACACTCCTATACCTAGGAACATCATGTGGGTGTTGGGCCTTTTCATTCATGCCAAAGATTCCAAAGACAACAACAAGGCATTCTATAACTATGTCAAGAATCTAAATGGCAATGCTCAGATCTGCTCTGAGCTAAAACAGAATGGCATTAAATATACTGATCCCAAGGATATTGCCAATATCCTGGCAGATTGATTCAGTGCCAACTTCACCTCCTCTCACCCCCTAAATGGCCCATCTCAATACCGGATGATTGCCAAACTCCGGTAATAATGGCCACACAGGTAAAAAATGCACTCTCCAAAGCTAAGAATACTGCATCCATGGGACCAGATGACATCCTGGGATGTGTACTACATGAACTACAATATGAACTGGCACCTCACCTAAGTGTCATGTTTAATCATAGCCTCACCTCAGGTTTCGTGCCCACTGAGTGGCACACAGCTACAGTTATCCCACTCCACAAGGGGGGAATCCACCTTGGATCCCGGAAACTACCGTCCCATCAGTCTGGCAAGCCTTATCTGCAAGGCCATGGAGCGTATTATCATGGAACTTATAAACAAAGACATTGGCAACCTTCAAACACTGGACCCCACCCAGTTTGGGTTCGTGAAGGGCCGATCTTGTCTCCTGAACTTGATTGACTTCTTTGAATCAGTCTCCAGAGCCATGGACAAGGGTAAGGTGGTCCACACGGCCTATCTAGACCTTGCCAAGGCCTTTGACACCATCCCCCACTCTGGAATCATAGGTAAACTTACTAAGCTGGGCATTAATCCCTATGTCACCCAATGGGTTGCTAACTGGCTTACTGATAGAACCCACACTGTAAAAGTAGCCGACTCCAAATCCAGCTCCAGACAAGTGACAAGTGAGTGGAGTACCTCAGGGTTCAGTCCTGGGGCCGCTCTTGTTTGGCATCTACTTCTCTGAAGTATAGGCCAACACTAAGGGACTCTGGATAACAAAGTTTGCAGATGACTGCAAACTGGGAGCCATTATTGAATCCCCAAATGATGTGGATACTCTATAAAAGGGTCTTGCAGAAACAGATTCTTGGTGCCAGAGCCATGGGCTCAAGCTCAATGCCAAGAAATGTATAGTTATCCCCTTTGGGAAAAAACATGTATCCATGAATTACCATATAGGTGGCAGTACACTAAACACAGAAAGTTTGATAAGAGACTTAGGGACACAGTGGAACCTTGACGATTGGATGGGAGAAGGGAAATTCACCCGGGGATCACGTCAGTCGCCCTGCTAGACAGGGGTCCAGGGAAGTAAATAGTGTGGGAAGAAATAGCCAGGGAATTGTTATGGCTAGGCTTGTATAGGCCCTAGGGCTGATAGCCTAGTACCAACCTATGAACCTATGAACTGTGAGCAGGACCTCATGTCAGTGTTTGGCAAACAGCATCACAGATGGTATTGGGATATTCCTCTAACAACATACACTGTGGAGACAGGCCAACAAACAGGAGGGAGATGTTCCAGACATGACTACAGAATGTAAGTGTTGCTCTTCTGCATTTGGAGTAATGTTGATTTAACAGGGTTTGTGTGGATATGTCTGATCTACATTATTTAATACCTGTCATGACAGTGTTATGTGTTTCAGGTAACATCCACTTGTAGGGTTATCTGCAGACTGGGCAGTGTTTGGAGTCTTATGTTTCTTGTGTTACTCACAGATTACCTATTTTAGAACTTCAGAAGCATAGTCTGAGGATTGCAGTCAGTACATAGTGACAGCCATGACAGTTACTGACTTCATATCCCTCATAGGACATATGTCACAACAAACCCTGTTACAACAGTAAATGTATGAGGGTATCAGTGCAACATGCCAATATTAGCCCAGTGTTTGTGGCGCCAGCCACAAGTCTGTCAACCTTTGCACATATGCCATGTAGTAAGAGGAGCATATGTTCTGTACACCATTATTTACTGACATCATACCTGATAAGAAGCCAGTCAGATATCAGACTGCTAGACCTGTTATGTATAGTAGGGGTTATTTCTGAGGATATAACCTGGGCATTCTGTGGTTGTGTGTACATTAGTGGGGTCCATGTACTTATGGTGATTGTCGACAGTATGTGTATTGCAAATGCGTACCTTGGCCTGTGTACAGACTGTGGTAGATGCCATTGTTCTTGGTCCTGTTCTATCTGACATTATATGCTGCTCCAGTGTATGGTACCCTATTGGCTCACATGTTTGTAGGAACAAACACACACATGTCCCATACCACAGACAGGCATTGGACCACACTGTGTCATGACCCAGTATATGTAGGGTTAGTGTGTGAGTGGCACATATGAGGATGATATTGATCAGACAGTCCATATAGTGTAATATTAAGCTTATGTACCATATGTGGCTGTGGCTGTGTTCACACTGGTTGTGGGTATGCACTTCCACACAGGTGTCTGGTACTCTGTGCTGTGACATGCCTGTAGAGCCTGCTATATTTGCAGGTACATGTGTATTCCCCCATATGAAATGTAAGCCAGTGTTGTGGCAGTCTGCCTGTGGTTTGCACAGTGCTTTGTTACATGCCTAGCAGTTTAGTGTAATTACAAAGTGTGATGTTATGTCCAAATATTTGCAAGACGTACTGCTGCCAGGCCACCATAACTGTTGTGTGTTTCTGACAAAGCAGTGGGATTCTGTACAGATGTATGTCACTAACTACCGGGTAATATGTGGCCATGTGACCTCTGCACCACCAGTTATTATTTGTCAGGACAGACAGGAGTGTGTGAATGCATAAACTGTGTGGGCATATGTATTTCAATATTTACGTGATATACCCATGTACATGGCTGTTAACATCCACATTGTCAGGCTTGGTCCACATGTCTCACAAGAAGGGGATCTGTGTATACCTTTGGATTGACCAGAGAGTGCCAGACTGTCCACATATATTGGTCCTATCTCTGCTGTAGTCCACAGGATCATTACTGTGCTATCAGTGGTACTGTACTATGATGTCCTTAGGAGATCTGTCAGTAACCGATGGCGTACATGTCATTAGCAGCTGTGACCTCCCACACACAGCATGTCTGTTAAGACAATCCCTGTTACAGTACCAACAGTCTATATATATATGCCTGCAATACATACATGACATCCCCTTGCACTAAGAGGTTGAGACTATTGGTGCTGAGGTAGGACTCTACTCCATGTTCTGGACATATGATAAACATATATGTGTGTGTGTGTGTATGTATATATATATATATATATATATATATATATATATATATATATATATATATATATATATATATATATATATATATATATATATATATATATATATAAGTGTGTGTATATATATATATATATATATATATATATATATATATATATATATATATATATATATACATATACAACACACACACACACACACACACACACACACACATATATATATATATATATATATATATATATATATATATATATATATATATACACACACACACATCTATATATGTCTACACATATACAAATATATAGATATATATGCACATATAGTTATAGGTATCTGCATATATATATTTTATATATATATATATATATATATATATATATATATATATATATATATATATATGTATCGACATAAATAGATATATCTGTACATATATGATGTACATACATATATCTAGCTATATATATATGTATATATATATATATATATATATATATATGAGAGATCTATAAATGGCCATATATATGTATATATGATGCACTATACAGATGTGTATAAATACATATATATGAATATATATGAGTATGTACATGTAGACATATATCTACATATGTATATATCCATATACTTGTTACTGTTGTGTATACCTGCCCAGACGTATCACACTGTATGTATCTGATATCTGTATATTTAGATATAACAACATATGTAATGCAACAGTAATATCACTAACAAGTACTACACGTTTGTAGAAGTCACAGCAATTGTTCAATACTATTTAATATGTGTACTGAAAGATATATTGTAAAAACAATAACTCTCTTCACAGCTGTCATGGTGTAGTCATTAGCTTTTGTGACAGTAGTGTCCTGGGTTCAAGACCTGCAAGGACTGTTTATTTTGTTGCTGGGCAGAACAAGGGCTGTTGGATACAGAGTGGTTAAGGCAGTTTTGAGCAGCTTTAAGTGCATTTGTGTGGTTTTGGGTGAAGCTAAGTGGTGCTAAGGTACGGTTAAACATACAGGCACTTACACAGTGTAGACTTCGCTTACCAGTGGGCAAATGTGGTTATATTGCAGCAATGCTGACACCTGCTAAGCATGGCTCAGCCCTGGTAACCAGTGCTCACATCCCAGTCTGATAACATAGCAGGGTAATGAAATCTGTAATGAGTATATGTAATGCCATGTACATAATATGTGTCTATGTGCTGTCAGTGCAGTAGCAAGGGGGGTGAGAGTCATGTCTGGGACACTTGAGTATATATGACCTGTACAACACTTATCCATGTAAATGTGTTACATACAAGGGCAGTATCCCAGATTATGTGCCATCACTCTGGCATGTAGTATATCATGCCGTTACTACTGTTGACAGTGCTTTCCCAAGCATGAGTAGATTGCTAATTGTAGTTCTGGCAACAAGCACCCCTACATGCAGACATGGACTCTGAGTCCTCACTGTTGTGTTCCTGGTGTGTGGGCTGTATCACAATATATATCTCCTACTGGATAATGATCTGACATGTGGAAATTAATTGTAGACTACTGTCTGTATAGCACATGTCAGTGAGGGCTGCCAACATGTCATAATGGCATACATATTGGTGACAGATGTCTCTCTCTCAATACATTCATCCTACTGCATAGCTATTGGCAAGCTGATGTATGTCAGTCCCTGTACAGATGTGCAGATTTCACATATCCAGCTTGGATACATATAGCCAACCTATGCTTGACTGACATGTCTGTCCAGCTGTGTTATAACTGGCACAGATAGGACACGACACCCTGTATTCACCACATGCCACAGGTACCTCCACTACACTACCACAGTCAAAAGAACATGCTTGGATACAGGTCTCCAACACAGACACTAACCATGTTTTGTAATATATGTTGCATACATGTCAACTGGATCACCTCACCGGCCATTTGCAGGAGGCACCCAGAGAATTGGCTAATGCATGTCACTCTCACCCTGAGGGTCACCCCAGTGGTGTCTGTAGATAGATTGCCTGCTGGCACATGGCAGGTGGCATGATACCACTGTACACACACTCCCTACACTTCCAATCTCTCCTTGGACAGTAGCTAGGTACACACCTATGACCACCTGCAGCAATGCACCCCAGTACTGACAAATGTGTACGTGTGCATTACTGAGGATATCAGTGTCTGTGTGTTAGTACACCTGTATTTGGGAATACCATGAGACCCCTCACACCCACTGCAACACCCATTGCCATAGTTTGATGTGGCTGCTGTTGTACAGGACATTACATGTACTCTGTTATGCTCCTCTCCCTAAAGGCTACCTGAGCCTAGCAGTACCAGCACAACACTGTTGTACAAATGGGTTGATAGGCATGGGATACCCACTGACTTCTGGCAAGTGTGTGTATTTGTGTATGTGTGCATGTATGTATGTGTCTATATCTGTAGGGTACAACATTCCGAGGCCACATACTCCTATTACAATATGCATTGCCACACAGTAGTATGGATAGTGATGTTGCTGTGAATAGGGGAGGCATGACAATGCATCACCCTAATATGCCTGTGGCATGTGCATTAGATGCATATCCTTGTAGTACCACCACTCTCTGGATGGACAATGGGTTGTATTGCATTCCTGGTCAATGTGTGATGGTGGGTATGTCAGAGTGTTATCGTGGGTGCCAGTGTATACAATATCCACAGTGGTGTGTGGGTGCTGTGTACGCTGTCATTACACTATGGTTCCCCTGGTACATGTCACATGTACCACTGTATGGTGACCACTGTCACCATCGACCATACAGGTAACTGATAACACAAACCAGCCCAGTTATGCATGTGCTGTGTGCAGCCTACCTGTAACACATTGGATACACTGACAAGTTAGTTAGCATTGATAGGCCCAAGTCTCTTGGATGTGTGTCTGCCTGTTACATGTCTGTTAATGTATATATAATGGTATGTTACACTATGTATTTTCCATAGACAACCATTACACCCCCCATTACCATACTGTACATGCCTGGGGATGTTCTGCATGTAACATGTAACCTGGAACACACCTCATCCTAAACACTATGTGGTGTATGCAATTAAAGCCACATACATCAGTAGCACTACATACCTAGGTAGGGGTCTAGGCCCAGTTTTGCCAAGTAAGAGTGTGCATGTATGTGGAGGGATCTACTTCAGGTTGCTGAATATACATGTCTCAGGGGGTCAGCTATCCATGTGGCACAGGCAGTAACTGTTATATATACCTGTGACATGTGTTCAACTGTACCCAGGATATGGCACAGCCATGATGTCACCACAGTGCCATACCCCTTGTGAGATATTACAGCAGACCATCCTCCTGCTGACACATGCACACCTACAATACAAATGGATAATATTATGGAGACCACAATCACTCAGTGTTACTAACAGCTATAATGCATCATGGCTGGACAGCTACACTTCCTGACATGTAACCATTAAACATTACTGCTGACAACATGTTACACAGCAGTACATTGGTAAACTGAAGTACAGTCACCGTGTGCATCAGAACCATATTAGCTTGTTCTTGCATCAATGTTTTGGATGACAGGGATGTGGCACAAGTATCATGATATGCACAGGGTATGTTGTTGGTTTTCCAGAGACCTTGGGTGGGCCATATGTTTGACACCATGTGTGTGGGTGAGGGGTGAAAGTTGCTGATATGGGCGTGGTGATGTGGTGTATGTAGGTTTGGGTATTGCCCTAGGTGTGTTTGTATAGTGTGTGAGTATGCATGCACACAATTCTGCCATGTGGCTGCCATATTCAGATGTTTCTTGGACAGCTGCAGCTCATACCTGGCAGGGTGTGCAGTTCACCACCTCTGGCTACGGACAAGTGGACTGTGCCTGCCAGGGGTTCCATGGGCATGTCCAGGTACAGGCATCGATGTGCTACTCTCCCCTGATGATGACATATGTCCACTGGAACCAGGTCCCTCATGGGACTGGCCGGGGCCATGTGCATGTGGCCTGCTGTGGTGTGGTGTGGACAGCACCCCCCTGTAGTGCTGGGGCTACTACTGCCACTACAGGAGCAGCTTGGTGTTCTTGCATGTCCACATCGACCGCCAGATGTTGGTGTTGCTGGCTTACGCTCATGTGGCCATCGCCCCCTTCCCACCACATGTTCTAGCAGGGACAATCCACGGTCGATGAAGCCCGCCATCTCACCCAACCATCTATCCATGACCTCTGTATAATCATGGAGGACACCTGCAAGGTCATGGATGTTAGACCCTGTCTGGTGTACAATTCCATACGTGCCTGCACCCCCTTGACAGTCTCGATCATGCATCTGGTGGTACCAATTGTGGCACTTTTGCCAGGGGCACGATAACCAGTGGCCCTCCCATGAGCACCTCAGTACGTCAGCCCATATGGTGCCCTACTGGACATCTGGCTATGCCTGCTGTGTCCAGACACAGCAGTCATAGATACCACACTCTCCTGTGCACTGCCACCAACTGCCAACTGTCCCTCTGCTATGGCCACTGGTGATAGGGTATCTATAGGCACTGTGACTGTGCGTGGGGATGGGGTGGATAACAGGGAGTGTCAAACAATGGTGCAGTTTCAGCCTCTGACAACCCTGCCTGTGCCTCAACAAACCTATCATCATTTTTGGTGTCTGTATGGACACCAACATCAGATTGCATGCAGGAGGGAACCTGACCCACCCCGCCACCTGTGAGGAGAAAACAAGAAATGCACTTTAAGACCTGTACGGCATTGTACCCACATATTCACACACACACATATACACCACATACACACACACACACACACACACACACACACACACACACACACACACACACACACACACACACACACACACACACACACACACACACACACACACATGAACACACATGCACACACACACACACACACACACACACACACACACACACACACACACACACACACACACACACACACACTGAAATTCCACCATAATACCACCCCATCCCTGAGTTTACAGACTGTCCCATGTTTATTCATGTAAGTTCTCCATCCTGCATCACACTTGGAAACATGCACTCATTAATACCACTCATTAATGTATCATTCTTCTAAATGCCTAGACAAGTGATCACAACACATGACCTGTTACTCCATTACCTCGTTAACTTGACTGGAGTAGGTTTTACAAGGACTCACTGCTGTCATCCAGTGTTCACCCTGGGTATGTCCGGACATCGTGAGCATGGTCACTCAATAATGTCACCCACTGGAGTGTTATACGTAACTGTTGCTCAACAGATGCAAGATCTGTTGCTCAATTTACTTATTATGTGGACAACAGTAATATATGGAAGCACTCCCTGATGTTGTCTAGTAATTCCCCAATGCATCTGTAGTGCTGCATACATGGGTAGTCATTCACCTTTCTGCTGATTGCAATTTTAACAGTATACCTGGTGTCTAGTTTCCCCTCCCAATGCATGTTCCATGCTACATACCTTATTATGCTATCAGCTGTCCTGAGATTACATATCAGACAAGTATTCCTGGTTTCTCGTGTCAGTCCATGTCCATGTACTGCACGATTCCAAAGGGAAGTACTGACATATGAACATCCCCACAATCACACATGTGCATACATGGACACCCACACAAACACACACACACACACACACACACACACACACACACACACACACACACACACACACACACACACACACACACACACACACACACACACACACACACACATGCGCACACACATCCTACATGCATCAACCCCCCTCCACTCCACCAGATTGCATTTACAGATAAAATACCCCCCCACGCACACACACACACACACACACACACACACACCCCTACAGGTGAGGTTGCACAAAGACAGTATGCACAGACCTCCCATTACCCATCTTTCAACATGCATAACATATAGTACTCAACAGCATGCAGTGCAGCTCAATCCATGCTAGTAACAGTATAGATGTGTGTGATACCTGGGCTGTATTAGTAGGTGATGCCCCTTCCCCTGGAAAACACTGCACTCATGTACACAGCATTGCTGTGCACCTGTTCTGCACCCTGCCATGTACTGTGCACCATACCTCACAGGTGTACACACCATTGCTGAATATGTATTACTGTGTAAGTTATGTCTGCTCTAATGCTCACAGCCCCTATGTTTTTGTCCAACACATACCTGGGATGATATGTGGCAGATGTAATTTGTGAATGCCTGATGTCTGATTTACAGATGTCAATATCAGCGGTGCATGTATGACCAATACAATACTATTACACTGACAACTGTCAAACCTTACTGTGGCTATGGGGAGTGTACACACCCTTACTGATATTATACCCTCTTCCTTGATATGTCATGGGACCACATCACTG
>NC_056732.1:1579072549-1579180049 GCF_019279795.1 Protopterus annectens | reverse complement strand
TAGCTGCCCATTTCTTCTACAGAAACAACTATGCATATACACTGAATCTGGAGATAGATCTGGACACTCAAACCCCTGAGAGAGGGGTGAGGACAACAATAATATGTTGTGAAGCCAATTATACCACATTACATGTGTTCAGTGGACAAGTGTGTGAATGGACAGCTATGTATGGGGTGAGATTTTTTTGGGGGGAACAGATTGCCCTTTATTTTCAGGTGAGAATAGGATGTTGGGGAGGGATAGTAGGTATATTTGGGGAGGTAGGTTGGGTAGGATAACAGACAAGAAAGACAAGACAACATACAGGGTTGGTATATGACACATGTGGGGGGTAAACACCTTGATGGGGAGGGATGTTTGGAAATTGGAAGCCCATGAGCCATGAGCCCCCTAGTGGATACAGTGGGATTGAGGTTCCCACCCATGGGCAGTCACCACTGCACCTTCACAGCCCCGAAGGTAGCTGTGCTGGGGGCTAAGTAGGAGAGCCAGGCCGACCCACTAGTTGCAACATGCAGCCCTCAATCTGGCATAGTCGATCTCCAAACTCCCTGCAGAGCTCACTAAGCATCATGACCTGGACCTGGAGTCGGGTGACAGTGTCCTGTCTGCACCCGCTCATGGGGGTGGGTGAGCCTCATCCCCTGAGGCGGTTCCACCAAAAGGTGGTGCAGGACCAGCAGACGAGGAGGTCCTGGGGTGGGCCCCAGATGTGCTGGTGCCCGGTGCCATGGCCAGATGAGGTGGTACAGGTGGGTCCGCTGGGACCGGCCTTCCCAAACATGCTATGGTGTTTCAATTTTACAACATATATGGGTTAGTAATAGTCAACACACTCCAGCATTAGATATAACAGCATGCATAGATATTCCCAGGTTCCATTCACGTATCCGAACTTTTACAAGTTCAAACCACATATGGTTGAGACCATACGTTCGAATTTGTAAAAGTTTGAGCGTTTGAATGGAAATCTCCATAAGCGCAGGTTAAAGTTTCCATTCACTTCAATGTGGTGCGAACTTGGAGTTGGTTTATTTAAGCAGCGAGGGGTGTGGGGGTGCAGGAGGGCTTGCCCCCCCTGCTCACAACAAGTTATTGTTTTGTGCATAGTTTTAGTCCAGTTTTCAGGCTAGTGCTGAATACAGGGCTGTGTTACAAGTTTCTGAGTTGCCCATACCTTACTTGGATAGAAAAATGTTTCTCTATTCACCTGTGAGAGAGGGGAGCTTTGAGCAGCCTATCTGTCACTGGAGGAGTGGTTCCAGCCAAAAAGTTAGTAGTTTATTGGCCATTTTAGGCTAATTTCTATCTCTTTCATTTCCCTGTTATAAAAACCGCATTTGCACGATTTTGTGTGCCGGGCAGTGCCGGTTAACTAGGGTTAAATTATTCCCAGCTCCACTAAGTCTCCTCTTCAGTTTTTCCCTTGAAACTAGTCTAACTCTCAACCTAAGCATTCAAAAATCATCCTACAGCCCAGCACTTGCTCAGACCAAATAGCAAGCACTAATATACCCTGACACTTGATTGCCCAGCAGAGCAAGGCTCTTTATTCACCCCTCTCCAACCAAGCAACTAAGCAGCTCACCCTAGTATTCAAGCATGACCAAAGGTCAATTTCAGGTGTACTCTCCAGTCCAGCTGGTGAATCTGGGTATCCTGAGGCAATGTTACAACTGCCTCATGTACACAGACAATCCTCTCCTCCTACCACAAAACACTAACATATGCGAGAGATGCAATTATACAGCCAAACTGGAGGCTAAGCTGTCTCACTCAAGACTGGAACAGACAGTCAAGAGGAGAAGGTTAACACTTGCACCACACCTCCAGCCACACATAGACATACTAAACCATCATTGGCAAAAAATACACATAAATACACAAAATCATACTTGGAGGCTTTAAATAAAAACCTGCAAAAGCATCAGAGACCTCCAAAGCAGACACCCAAACAACCTGCACCTCCCGTCACAAACCAGACAACACATAAAACACAAAATCGGTGTGCCGCACAATCACAGCCCTTAAGGTGAAATAACATACCTAACACACTAGTAATAGGTTACTCTATAGTCAGGCTCACTGACATCCCACTCACTAGGCTGGACAAGCAGAAGGTTACTGTTAGCTGCCTGTCAGGAGCCAGAATCTGCCACATAACACAAGCACTCAAGTCATGCCAGAACAAGTACAAATATGACTCTGTCATTGTTCATGTTGGTGTGAATGACCTGAGACATACCTCCCTGGACTAAATGAAAAGAGACATGGAAGAGCTCTCTGATCATGTAGCCCAGGCTGGTATGACCCTGACCCTGAGTAGCATCCTGCCCTCACCAAGAACGATACCTCAGTATAAAGAAAAAAATGATCAATTCCAACAATTGGTTATGCTTCTGGTGTCATTCAAAGGGGATCCAGTGTCTGTCAGCCTGGGACGACATGCTTGACAAGCCACGTTGCTTCGCAAGAGATAGCTTGCACCTGTCACCCCTAGGCTTTCGAATACTGGCCAAGGCTATTGCTGTCCCCATAGTGCCTTTTTTAGGCAAGGCTCAAAAGTCAAACCCACCTCCGTAAACAGCATAATTAACAAAAAACTGCGTGTTATGCTACTCAACGCCAGGAGTTTAAATCTCAAAATGCACTCACTCGAAGCACTCCTCAGTATGGAGAACATCGACATCTGTGCAGTAACTGAAACCTGGTTCAAGGCTCCAAAGAGCACCCCAGCACTACCGGGCTTCAACTCGTATCACACATTTTGGCCACAGAACATGGACCATAACACAAAAGGAGGGGGTGTATCCATATTCATCAAGGATACCTACACCTCCAGGTTAGTGGCGCAGCATGATACCTCTGAGATAATCCATGTGCAACTAACATCGGGCAAATCTGAAATGCAAATTGTGACCTGCTACAGATCACCCTCACTGACCCACGACCACCACTCCACCTTTCTGCAGACACTGGAAAACATGAAGGTCCTACTGAACACCCTGATATTGGGTGATTTCAATTACCCTACCATTAACTGGGAAAACTACTCGAGTACAAACTCCCAGGCCCAGTGCTTCCTGGAATTCATCAACTCAAATGCCCTGGATCAGCTGGTAAACTCCCCTACCAGAGGTGAAAACATATTGGACCTAGTCATCACAAACATGGGCGACAGGTGTTCCACAACGGAGGTCAACTAGTCACTGGTTAGATAAGACCATAAACTAATCACTCTGGATGTCTACACCCCCCCCCCAACTAAGAAAACCACAGTAAAAAACTTTTCTAAAGCAAACTTCACCTTACTTAAGACAGAGGCGGTAAGTTCACAGCCCCCACACTAAAGGATAACACTGCCCACGATGCAGAAACCTATACAAATGCACTCTATGCGCACCTACAAGGATGCATGGATCGTGCCATCCCTAGCAAAACCAAGACCCACTCCTGTAAGAGAAGGAAACCAGTCTGGTGGACCCCTGCCATAAACAGGCTATACAATAGAAGGAGGAAACTAGTTCAAAAAAAAAAGCAAATTCCAAGAAGGAAAGACATCCCTGATCAGTATCAGTAAGAAACTAAGGTCCCTCATAAAATCATCCAAGGCTAACTTCAAAAGAAAAATAGCCAAGGATACAAAACATAACAACAAAGCCTTCTTTATCTATGTTAAGAATCTAAGTGGCAACTCGCAGATATGCAGTGAACTAGTGCAAAATAGCACAAAATATACTGAACCTACTGATATTGTCAAAATCCTGGCAGATAGATTCAGTGCAAACTTCACCCCCCTCTCACCCCAAAAGGGCCCACAACAATACTGGAAAAATGTAGTGTCCTGGAAATCACAGACGCACAGGTGAAAATAGCCCTTTCAAAAGCCAAAAATACAGGGTCGATGGGGCCAGATGGTGTCCCAGGCTGCATCTTGCACGAACTACAGAATGAACTAAGCCCCCACCTAAACACGCTGTTCAACCTCAGCCTCTCCACAGGCTATGTGCCCATAGAATGGCGCACAGCAACAGTTATTCCACTTCAGAAAGGAGGAGCCACAACTGACCCTGGTAACTATTGCCCCATAAGCTTGACTAGCCTGGTCTGCAAGGCTATGGAGCGCATCATCATGGAACACATTAGCAAAGACATTGGGAACCTCCAAACACTTGACCTGACCCAGTTTGGCTTTGTTAAGGGCAGATCATGCCTACTAAACCTGGTTGACTTCTTTGAGACAGTCACCAAGGCCATAGATGGTTCCTACCTTGACCTCACCAAGGCTTTTGACACCATTCCCCACTTGGGTATTATAGAAAAACTCACCAGCCTGAACATAAACCCCTATGTCATGAGATGGGTTGCCAACTGGCTTATAGACAGAACTCACACGGTAAGAACAGCGGGCTCCAGGTTCGACTCTAAACCAGTCACAAGTGGTGTCCCACAAGGCTCGGTCCTGGGTCCCCTACTGTTCGGCATATACTTATCAGAAGTACAGGTAAACACAGGAGGACTATAGCTAACCAAGTTTGCCAATGACTGCAAACTGGGAGCCATAATTGACTCTCCGGCTGACACGGACATCCTCCAAAAGGGCCCTACTGAGACGGACACCTGGTGTCAAAGTCATGGCCTCAAGCTAAATGCAAAAAAATGCATAATCATCCAGTTTGGGAAAAAAAACACCCATGAATTACCACATAGGTGGCAGCCCCCTTAATACAGAAGAGGTAATAAGAGATCTGGGGACCCAAATAGATAGTAATCTCTCCTTTGACAATCATATTGCCAAAGTAGTTAGGAAATCGTTTTATGTGGCCCATCTAATTACTAAAGGGTTTGCATCTAGAAATAAAGAGGTTATAGTGCCCATCTACTCGTCACTCAACAGACCCATCATAGAGTACAATGCCCCATTTGGGATGTACCTCACAAGACACTTCCAACAGCTGGAGAGACTATAAAAGTACCTCACCAAGAGGATTACTGGCCACAAACATATGTCCTATGCAACCCGACTGAAAAAAACTCCGGCTGTACTCAGTGGCATATCGCTTACTCAGAGGTGATCTCCATCTGACTTACAAAGCCATGTCCATCTCAGAATTGATGGACATGCTCCACCTAAAAAAATCCAAGTCACTGCAAGCCACATGCTCTAGTGAGCTAAACCTCACCACAGCAATAAATAGAACCTGCTGGAGGGATAGATTCCTGTCACAGAGACTCCCCATGCTTTGGAACAAAATTACAAACTACATTAGGCAGAGTCCCTCACTAACGCTCTTCAAGAGAAACCTTGATGAGTGGATGGGTAACAGAAAATACACCCCTGGGATCACTTCATTGGCTCTGCTTGACAGAGGATCAGTTAATTAATCAATGGGGTGGCAAAACTGACACACTCTGGCTAAGCTTATACATGCCCTCAGGCATATAGCCTTGTACCTACCTATGAACATTGTGTTTTTTTTTTTTTTGTATAGTCGAAGTTCTGCAACTTCGAACTTAATGGTTCGACCATTAGGTGTTTGGAGTTACCGAGCTTTGACTATCTAATATAGACCCAATATTCCCATTAACCCAAAGCACCAGATATGGAACAGTTGCATAGCAAACAGAGCACATGCATATATGGAACCACAGTGGGCATTACAACAGCATGCAGGTACATTGACGGCAGCATGCCATCAATGTGGAAGTATTTCAACATGGCACCTGCATAGAAACAAATTTAAGTATTTATCAAACAATAGGACATATGTCCCAACAGTAGATTTATTGGAGCACATACCAATTGAGTTGTGTATTTAGTTTATTGTTGCAGATATGGTGGGGGGAGAGAAAGATGTCAATTAACAACTAGTATATTCCTGTAGTTCTCATTACTTTCCTAGTCAGTGCTGCAGTGGCGGCTGGTGACTTCAAATCAAAGGGGGGCTGCAGGAGACAGATGAATGGGTGGGGTCAATGGTTAGGGGTGCGGCCAACTTGAAAGGGGAGGAGCTATACTCAAAACCACAAAAACTAACTTTAATTAAATACGCTGCCCTGGGTGCCAAACCATCATTATGAGAGTCCAATCAAGACAAAGTGAAGTGTAGAAGAATAAAAATATTTCAATGCATTGGCTGCATGACAGCTTACTTAATATCTAGATGGAAACAAAAAGGTTGTGAGGCATGAAAAAATAAATTACTTTTTAAATACACTACTGGAATGCCAGTCAAAATCAAGTATAAGAAAAACAAGCAGCACTCAATTCAAACCACTTCTCCTTGCACTGCAGTTCTAATTATAATTTATATTCAGTTTTATTAAAGTACCAAGTAACATGTTGAAAGTAGAAATCTCTGTGATGCCCCCACTTGTAAAAATTTTTCTTATCCAAAAAAGACCTGCTACCTGACAACTATCTACTTGTTTCATGGGGAAAACATGATCAAAGTAAAAAATGAAAAGCAAACAAGAAACAAGCTCAAGATACATTGCTTAAAGGATTATTGTACATGTTATGGACCACATATGATTGGCATTCTATTTAGTTTACGGGTAAAGCCTGCAGAGGTGACTGGAAGTCTCCACCAAGTGTAATGAACTTCTTAAAATAATGTATTCCTGTCCTTTATTACAAATACTGTCATATGCATTTCAGTACCCAAGGCTTATACATTATCTAGTTAAGTATTCTCTGCATGGCAACAACAGAAAGGCTTTCAGTGTTGACAATTCTTTAACAGTGTGCTTATTAAAGCTTACTTGCATCTTACGATCTCAGACAAGCTTACCTGATGGTCATTAAAGCATTGCTACTTAAACACAGAGCAACAGGCACTTTGAGTAATAAGCATAAATCAACAGTACAAAAATATGACAAACCAGACCATTCTACAAAATATCAAGGACAGATGAAAAGCCACTGTAGTACTTGTGTCTACCTTGGATGGGGGGATACTCTGCACATGTGTACTGCATAACTACTCCTTGCCTTGCTTGGGCACATCCAGAGTCACTACATGAGGGGCTGGTGTGCAACAAGTATGTCACAATTTGAAATGTCTTTGGCTGACTGTGATGGCTCTGACACATTTGTCATACCTCTCAACCTCAGAGCAAGAAATCTGGACAAAGCCATACATAGAAGTGGGACAAAGGCCCAAAAATTAAGGACAATTTTTAAATATTGCTCTTATAAACTTAGAAATATAATAGAATATGTCTTGCATTAGTATGAATTTTCTGAAGGGTATGAAATCTGAAACTCAAATGTCTGTCATTATTTTCTAACTTCAGTCTTTAATGATTTGTCACTAATTTGCCAAAAAAAACCCCACAATTTTATGAAAAATCGACCAAAAGTGTGATGCAAACATATAAAATAGCCACACAATACAGCTGGGAACCTGTCAAAGAAGGGACACTTAGTACTGTTAACTTGAGCAGCTGACAAAATAAAACAATCTACATGCATTTCTGAAATAAAAGTAATCTATAACTCTGATTATTACAGTTATTTCTTAATTGTAAACCCTCCATGTTTTCTTCCAAAATTGCTATTTTGTGGAGGGATTATTAGCGGGAAGAGCAACATTGTGAGCCAAAATCAGGGACAGTTGAGAGGTTTGGCTATGTCTAATTCTATAAAGCAATTTATTTGCATGTACCTCTCAACCTGTTAATGCAATAAATTTGGACAAGGCCAAATATATTGGGGGAACATATAAACAGTACTAAAAATTGCTCTTGTATAAACTGAGACAGTTGATAGAATAACAGGTCTTACTTTAGTATGCATTTTTCTGAAGGTTATGAAGTCTGAAACTCAGTGTGTCATTATTTAGTGACTTAATTCCTAAATAGTTTGCCAGAAAACCACAAATTTTATGAGGAACTAACCAAAAATAAGCAAAAATCTATTAATTCTTTGAAAATTTGGACAGTTGGGGGTATAGTTCAGCTGGGGCTGTCTGAGTTTGTCGCCCTTCCCCCTCACAAAATCATGGTTGAATGGAGCCTCCCCCCTGCAGCCATTCCAGTGATCCATTACTTGGCTATTTCACTCCATTTACCATAAACACTAATGTGCATACTGCTTTACTTCTGATGATGATTTGGACTTCATTTGAAAGTTTTATTTTGCATTTTCCAGCACAGACACTAAGATATCTGCTAAACAAAGTAATGCAGTCTCACAATAAAAACAGACTTAGCATTAAAACCTCTCTGCCCTTGAAACTCACATTCATTGAAACAGCATTGAAACCCACATTCAAAGAAAATACATTTTGCTAGTGGCAGATGAAGATTAATTCTGGGCTGTTTGCAAATCATAGGCCCCTTGCATATGAAACATACATGTGCTCTTTGATACACCTTCCTGATTGTACTAAATTATATTCCTTGTACAATACAGTATAGTTGTTAGAGGGCATTTTAAATTTATTAAACAATGAAACAAAACGCATGCACCAATAATGACAAAACTGCCCAATTCAGAACATTTTTCCAGTAAACAATGAAACAAAATGCATGCACCCATAATGACAAAACTGCCCAGTTCAGAACATTTCCATCGTAAAAGTCTACTCAAACTTCTACAGTCCACCATTATCAGTAAAGATGCACAATTCTACAGTCCACCATTATCAGTAAATATGCACAATCTCTGAAGAAGTAAAAGTCATCTAAATAATTCCACATTAAAGAAATCTGTAACTAATGAAGAGGTTGCTGCTAGCAAACACCTTTATATTTCATGGTTTCATCAAAAAAAAGTGTCTGTTGCCCCTGAGCAATAAATTGCCTATATTACATTAAAAAAATTATAAGCTAGTAATATTGCAATAGGAAATGGATGGCAAACTGATAACAGGCTCATAGTTAGTATCTTCGCCAAGGAAGACATTCTCAGTATGGCAGCATCCACCCCTTGTGGGAGTAGAACCCACAGCCTTCTGCATCAAAAGCAAGTACACAACCTGTTGTGCTATTAACAATGCAAGCAGACTTAGCATAAGCAGCACTAAACTTCTCTTCCCCTGCAGCTCTCAGCTCCTTGTAAAATCTACTCAATACTCAACTGCATCTCAACTTCACAGCACAAGAAATCTGGAAAAAGATAAAATATATTGGGGGGTCAAAAGTCCAAAAACCAGGGACACATTAAACATTGCTTGTATAATCTTGGAAAGTTGCTAGAATAAAATGCTGTGTTACCACCATACATTTTACTGCCAAGGTCCCTGTACAAAACAGTCAGAGCAACATACCACTATGCCAAATCAGCTACTTTGTGAAAGAGAGGAAGACTGAAACTTAAATGGCTATCATTTAGTGAATTCAGTTCTCACCACAGCTGTCAACCTCTTAGCACAAAACACCTGGACAAACCCAGTAATGAGGGAATACAGCCCTCAAACATATTCAGTGAATTCAATTCTTGCAATAGCTGTCAACCTTAGCACAAAAACCTGGACAAAGCCAATAATGGGGGAATACAGTCCCAAAGATAGGGACACATTTCAAATATTCATCTTATAAACTTAGAAAATTGCTAGAATAAAAGGTTGTGTTACTATGTATTTTCTGAAGAATATGAAGTCTAAAATTCAAATGCCTGTCAATTTTATTTCTGACGGAATAAAAAACAATTTTCAGCAGATGCTCAGGGAGAAATACTGCATACACGTCTTTGTAAAATGGCAGGACACCAGAGCAAATCCATATAAACACAGGAAGGAGATGCAGACTCCACACAGAAGGCACCCCAGCCAAGAATCATACCAGAAAACCTATAGCTGTGAGGCAACAATGCTACCACTGAAACAGAATCAGTACAGCATATATTGTGTGAAACAGAATCAAAAACCTTAATGAAGTTGATGAGTCACAACTTTACAGAGCCAATCAATTAAAACAGTTACTGCAGATTCAATAGGAAAATGCCTTCTAAAGCTGTGCTGAAAAGCTATCCAACAGATTACGACTTTCAAGAAACTCAATTCAATAATTATTCTAATGTTTTTTTTTAATCTTTTAAAAATCGAGAACAACAATGAAAAGTCAAAAATTCTGACTATCATCTTTATTACCCACTTTAAACAAAACAGTCTCCCTCATCCTGGGGGGAATGAGGGTAAAGTACCTCCAAAAGAAGCTAAAAAAGGAATGTCAAAGTGTAAAAATCTAAGTCAGAATGTGTTGAACTCGAGTCAAAATTAAAAATCATTTATTGTAGAGATGGACACGTGCTTTATTACATTCAAATAAAACATGCAAACATTTAGCTTGTGTACACTTGTCAACAATGGGCTTGGGAGGTGTGCCAAGTATGGTGGCTTCTCACTGGCTTAGATCTCACCTATTTCAGATTGGTCCAGAAGTCCATCCCTTTATCTGCATATCAGGTAGTTCTGACTGATCAAGAGTGAGCTAGTGTACAACACATGGCAACAAACCTCTCTAACCCTTTGCAGATAGCATAAACTTAATAGTTGACATCGAAAATTATAAGTTTACCAATCTATCCTATTAGCTAAAAAAATCTGTTTGATCCCAGCGCTGTTGAAAACTGCATTTGTCTCCATCCCTACAAAACATACAGTCTTGAATTAGAAGTATAAAGAACCATTATGGAAATACAGTACTAACAAACACTGAACAAAAAAATAGCAACAAACCACAGGAGCTATTAACTCAGTCCCAATCTACTTTTACACCTGAAGATTACACTGCTGGAAAACTAAGAAATAAGCAAGGATGCAGGGAACATAATCATTCCATTGAAATCATTAAAAGACAAGAAAAAGTTCTGGATGAATATTATCAAAAATCATGTACATGTTGCAGCTGGAAAAGTGAATCATGAGCTACAAATAATACTTACTTTAGTTCTGCACCTTCACCTTCACTCTGTTCTTCTTCTAACTTCTTTTCTTTCTTCTTCTTTCTTCTTCTGTTCTTCCTTCACTAGCACAGGCTGCACAGCACACTTGACAAAATATTACCACCCAAATAAAAAAAAAAATTAAAATCCAATGCCAAATTATTAATAAAAAAATCGGTCCTTATCACAGTCACGATTCACAAATCAATCCACAAGCCCACAACTGATTGATTCTCGCTCTTTTCCCAGCACATAAAGCCCGTGAAGAGAGCAACAACCAATCAGCAGCATTTAGCCCAGCAAGCATGTCATGACGTGCCTGCGGACGTTGCAGTCCGAGCCCCTTCCAATTCTATGCGGTTTGGAACCACATAGACTTCTGGGCATCACAATGATGCCTTCATTACTCCTCCGGGCTGCAATCAAAACAAAACAAAAAAAAGCTGTTTAAAACCGCCGCAGCCCGAGGCGGTTAAAGTGCGCATGCGCGTACTTCCGAGTCACAGACTCAAAGTTTGTTTAAACAAAAAAAAAAAAGTATTTTTTTTTTACATTTTTTCTCATTTATTTATCTTTATTATTTTTAGCTGAGGGGGCTGCAGTCCGGCATTCCGATGCCACAAGCCGCCCCTGCAGTCCTGTAATCTGTACCTTACAGGTATTAGTACACTACCCTCTGGACTTAGTTTGGACATTGGTATGGATGTAGACAACTATATACATGAAGTGTAATATACACCTCTTACCTGTTATACATGTGGAGGTATTGTTTACATTAAATAACTGTTTCTACACATATTCCCAGATTCCAGGTTGCTGTTATGCACATACCTGTCCATCTCTTATTGCACACACTCTTGGCATGTATTGACGACATGCAGGTGAACCGGGACATATTTTGACCTTTGCCCTCTTAAACCTTTGGTGAGTTGCACAATGACAGGTTTGTTTTTATTGACATTTTCCAAATATGTACAGGCCTGACAGTCAGTTACATGACATGAAATGCTGCCTACATGTCAGAGATTAGCACACTGATATGCCAGGGGGACAGGGTAACAGGCAGCAAATATGGCTCTCTTAACTGGGCATTCTGGACAATTCTGTACACTTGTGGGGTATGATTCTGTATACAGCTTACTACCATTCCCAGTATTCGAACCATGGCTGTGTCTGCTAAAAATAAAAAAGTGTCCATCACAGTTGAGTGTGTTATATGGATATTGCTGTGTATCTCTTCTCTGATTTCTGTGTATAAGTCTCCTGTGGTTTCACAATCTGACCACAGATGATTACAAAACTCTTATACTGGATTTCCTAGACAGTTTTATTTTGTAGCACAGTGTGACTGACAGTGATGAGCAATACCTTATTATTCAGAGCAACTGCAACACTAACAGTGCCATACAATACCAGAGAAAACAGTACCAGTACAGGATATCAATCTTTTATTTCTAGGCACAATTTTCATATCAGACAGACCTGTGGGGGCAATGTTTGTTAGCACTACCTGAATGTTGCCACACATATTACCAGATTCCACATTACTATTATGCACATACATCTCTCTCTGTTACTGCACACACTATGGTCACAGCTTCACAACCTAAGGGTGGAGATGGGACATACTTGGCTTATTACTTTCATAACATTTTGGGGAGGTGTTAGAGTGACAAGTTTATTCTTATAGATGTCTGACAATCAGTTGTATTTCTTATTTGCTGCCTAAACATCTGGGATCATCCCACTGATTTGCCAGGGGGGCAGGGTGACAGGCAGCTGATATGGGCTAATTAACTGGACATTCTGGACATAAATGTACAGTTGTGGGGTATGATTCTGGATACAGCCTACTACCACTCCCAGGATTCGAACCATGGCTGTGTGTGTTAAAAATACAACAGTTCACGTCTCAGTTGAGTGTTCTATTTGGATTGTGTTGTCTATCCTTTTACTGTTTTCTGTCTAAGTCTCTCTTAGTTGGACTATATGACCTGTTGTGATTACAACAGTTATATACAGACATTCCTATACATTTTTTTATGTAGTACAGTGTGGGTAACAGTGCTTAATACAACAGTACTGTTAAGAGATTGCAACTCTACATTACCATATGATACCAGAGTAAACACATGCAGTCCAGTACTTAGACCTTTATTGTCAGGCTATTATGCTTTTATTTACATACAGCCTATGCGCGGCTCTTCCTGCCATATTCTCTGTTGTATGCAGTACATGCCTTAAACAATACAAGTTTTATACAGGCAATTAACTGAGTACTACTTTTAGATTTATTTCCTATGACAGTACATGCAAGAGTATTACTAACCTGCTCAAGTCACAACCGCTGCAATCTACAGGCATGGGCTTCCTGGTTTGCAGCCCACTCATCTGCCACTGTGAAAGACATAAAAGAAATATTTAGCCATACCTATCCATAATATACATGAGCTGGCAATTATAAACAGGTAGTGGACTAATACTTACACATGGCTGGGACATCCCCCATCCTCCTGGTCTCTTGGATCCACTGATCCAAGAGATCCATTTTCCTCCACTTCAGGTTGGCATAGTGATGCCTGACCTGCTCACCAGTTCGAGATATGCCAGTGGGACTGGTGAGATCATGGGCGAGACAGTCCCAGGCTTCTATTTTGTATTGGGAACCCTTGAACTGACCCTGCAGCAGTCTCTGGTCATGGTCTTTAACAAGGAGTCATGCCATGACTCTGGACTCCTGGATGCCCCAGCGCTGCACCTGAGAGTGCACACCCTCTCCCATACCAGTCATAGTGCCTATAGGAGGAAGCTGCAACCAGTTATGAAATGTATTCTCACCTGTTGGGTTTAAATAGGGCCAATTTCCCGGACTTTGCCGTAATTGGACGGTTTTGAAAATGCTCAGCTATGGGCAAACCTGCTTACCTGAGGTTTGCATTGCTTAAAGGGGTATACCAATGATCAAACTGATTTAGCTGGCCTACACATTGCTTACACCTACTAAGCTGGGCTGTGCAATGCTTAGCATTGCTTAATTTTTAATTTGCATACTATTTGCTGTTTGGCATTGATTTATTATTCATTACATGTTATATATGTGTTTGGTATCCATGATTCATGTGTACATACACTGTATGGGGTCCTTGTGTTTATTAGGGGATTTCAACACTTTATTACAATGACACCTCACATCTGGGCTTAATGCAGCACTCCAGTTGACATATTTATGCTATATAGTAGGTTATACAACATAAAACTGTATATAGATTCCTTTCACATGTTCAGTTTGATTTTCCTATAGTGAGGATCTGTTTGGTGGTACCTCAATCTTATGTATTTCTGTGATGGCTTAGTGGTTAACTACTGTGACTATAGTGTACAGGGTCCTGGGTTCAAGATCTGCAAAGGCTGTTTATTTTGTTTCTGGCCAGAACAGCGGTTGTTGCATACAGAGTGATTAAGGCACTTTTAAGCAACTGTAAGTGGGTTTGCGTGGATTTGCGTGATGGTAAGCAATACTAACCTCCAGTTAAATATGCTTACAGAGAGTTAGCTTCAATATTGCTTAACCTGTGTGTGCATTGCTTACCCCCACACCAATGGGCTTAAACCCACTTACTATTGCTTAAATATGGTTACTTTTGCTTAATAGTGCTTACTCCCACTTACCCCCACACTAATTTAGACAGTAATGTAAAATGTTTTTTGGGAAGATGGTGGATTTGGACACTCTATGGATTTATCATTCATTACACATTGTACCTTTGATTTGTATCCTTAATTTCTGTGTACATATACTTTATGGGGCACTTGTGATTATCTGTGGATTTTACATCATTATGACAATGACACCCCACATCTGCATTTAATGCAGTACTCCAGTTCACAAATATATGTTATTTAGTAGGTTATGCAACAAAAAATAGTGATCATAAAGTGATTTGACATGGAAAATGGAATGTACTGGAGTGAGACTTGAACCAGGAATGACTGCTCATAAGGTGAATGCTCTGCCCACTACACTACTGCTTCATTTGCATGTATCTTGATTTGTATCCTCTTGTGCTTTTTAAGCTGCAGTAAATGTAGCTAAGCAATGGGCAAATCCGTGCACCTACGGTTAAATTTTATCTGTTTCATAAAAAAAAAAAATAGCTTGTTTATATTTTATATTTTAACTATTGCTCTTATAAACTTGGGGGAATGTTGCTGGGGGTATGCAGATACCTATGAGCGGTCTCGCTCATTCTTATTGCTAACCTGCTGTTCTTGCTTGCAGGGGTGTGTATATTGCTCTCAGACACACCCCCTGCACTCGTACATGCTCCATATCCATTTAGGAGTTCAGGCAGCGCGCCTTCATTAATATGACTGGTGAGCTGCTGTCCTGCTCCTAAATGGCCACTTCCATGCAGGACTAAGCTAGTCCTGCATGGAAGTATAGTGAATCTGGGGCAAGTCTGTTGGGTTTCTAATACTATGATGGGAATGGACCCCATTCCTAAGTCAAAGTACGATTAAAGTTCATGAAATTAGTATTGTTTCAATCCTTGAATTCAGCCAAAAGTGCTCTTCATGGCACCTGCAATGTGCCCAGTAATGACTCCTGCAATTTGTATGGATTTACACGTATTCGTAACGTATCTAAATCTGATTGTTGATTCTTTTTTATAAGACCCATTGCTTTTACTAGTATTGGAACTGTCTGGGAATCTTTCTCCCACATTGTTCTCATTTCTGCCTGCACATTTTGATATTTTATGACTTTGTGTCTCTCTGTATGCAAGACACTGTAGTCACCGGGCGTAGCGATTTCAATGATCAATGCTACTTTTGACTTCTTTTCATGGACCATTATATCTGATTTTCTCGCATCTGTCTTTTGAACTGTTGGTAATGGGTGATCAAATGTGATGCAGACTGCATCATTTTCTATGATGCTTTGTAGCTCATATTTCCAGTGTCTTTCAGCTACTTCAGTATTATAAAGTTTGCACAATCCTCCGTGCAACAGTCTTGCCACATTATTATGCCTTTCAGTATACAATCCCTCTGCCATTAGTATGTCACAACTAGCAACAAGATGTCTGTTTCCAGTTCTGTTTGACAAAACCTACATTTGTCTGCTTCTGCACATGTTCAATGGACTTTGTAAGTCATTGTTTATGCAGCCCATTATCTTGGGCTGCCAATATTAGCCTTTCATCTTTTGGTTTGAATTCACCTCTCCTTAACCATTCCTGCATTTGATCCTGATCAACATGAGGTTCTTCCAGAAGATTTCCATACTAGCAACTATATGGATTTTCCACATTTCTTGCCTTCTCAACTTTCACTACATTTGGGTCTTGTGAGGTCAGCAGACGTGTGCAGTCCAACGATTTCAGATCTATACATGTAATCAATTTCAAGGAAGTCCATACCTCCTTCAGAATTGGGAATCTATAATCTTAGTATGCATTGCTTTTTATAAATCATTTGGTGAACATGAAGCATCCTTCTTGTTTTCCTGTCTAATCTATCCAACACATTTTGGGGCCAGTCAATCACTCCAAAACTGTAAGTTAGGACAAGAAGAGCAAATTGGTTTATAGCTTAAATTTTGTTCCTAGATGTAAATGCTGTTTTCAGCATTAATTTAAGTCATCTAAAATATTACTTACTAAGTTTTATTCATGTTTGTTCATGTTTTATTGTTGATCCTTCATCAATTCCCAAATATTTATACTCTGCCTCTTGCTCAAGCTCATTTATATCACATTCTTGTCCCAAACTGATGTTTTCTTGGTGCTGCAGTTTTTCTGCTTTAAAGGTTGCTTTTGCACATTTATCATGACCAAATGACATTCTTATATCATCTGAAAATGTTTTGACTACTTGCAATTGTGCTTTCAGTTTCTCATCTGATGAGCTATACAGTTTTAAATAATTGATCTCTCCTTTAAGGCTTTTAGAATTTCTCCACTGACCTTGGTTCTCCAAAACAGAGAGGGAAAATACCACTTGATACATCACCCTTCTTTTCCCCAAGGTCTTCTGTAAATGACACTATAACTAATTTAGAGGTTCATGTGTAATATGCATTGCTAGATGGTTTGGACAAAATCATCATTTAGTTTAGAGATGCATTGCTGATGTACTCAAATTTAGAATTGGCTTTTTGATTGTTTCCAGTTCATGAACAAGACTGACCTTTGTTGGACATGCACCTCAAGGGGACATTTTATTTCGATATGGTAATGTCTATGGGCTGTGCTAAGCATGTGCCACTTTCAATAAATTCAGTATGGCTGTTATTTGGTGCTGACAGCAGGGAACCCCCACCCAAAAGACAATACACAACCTTGAAGATTTTTTGATTGTGGGGAATAATGAACGAAGGCATGGCCAGGTTCCTTGAGTAGTTCAGGAGAGTAGGGTGCCCCTGTCATATGGCATGATGAAGTAACTGGTTAGGTTGTTGATATTCCCTAATCTGGAGCTGGATGTGGTGTCCTTCTCATTTACATTTCTGCAGCCTAAAGTGGATTATTTAAATGTGACTTTTTGGGAGTTTCTGTTGACCGAGAAAGTGATGGTTAGGGAGGTGATGGAGCACCTTGTTCTTCTTAATTTGGTATGCAGATCAGTTGATCCAGAGAGTGCATTTATGAGATCTCTCACTAACTTTCTGGGAGGGGGGGACATCAAAAGCAACATAGAGTGAATGTCACCAGGTGAGTGAAAAAGGATTTCTAGCTGTTGGCAATTTTTTTTTAGAAGACTTCAACAGGGTATCTATGGGGTAGAAAAAATAGATGGCATCAAACACATTACAGCTGCATACTAATGTGGCTAGAGGTCACAGCATTCTTTATGGGGCATTGGGTTTCCATATCTTGGTTTCTCAGTTTATCATAGGGTAGAAGAATGGATATTAGTTTCCTGGAGCTTATGCCTATTTGGGTGGCTACAGTCATGTGGCAAGATGAGTTGTACAACAAAAAGGCCCATTTTCATTCAGCTAATCAGTCAGTGGTAAAAGCTTTGGCTAACAAGTCTTCCAGACTGAGATGGCTGCAGTCCTTTTTAAGGTTATTGGGCTTACATGGCCTGCACCTAAATTTGTCTTTCTACTGCTGACTATAACCCAGGTAATAGTAGCATTCTAACTAATAGCCCTTCTCATTTGCAGATCCTCAGGTTTTGTCACCTAGCCCCAAAAGCAGAAAAAAACCTATTCACATCCCAAAAGAGTTGTGGATAATTGCTGATGAGTAGCTGGGTTGCTATGGTATAATTCCTGGGTACCCACCAGTAAAAAAAGCTTACTGGGCAGGAATGTAGGCATTCTCAATATTTTTTTATTAATTTACTAAGGGAAGAGATATTTTAGTCATCACAACCAACTGTATGTTATGCAATGTCTCACTGTGTGAAGGGGAAGCTGACCAGGGCTAGCTAGATGGGCAGGTGTGCAAGACATTACTAATCCATGGCTGATCATCACATTGTTAAAGAACTGGGACAGATTAAGATGTGTTACTAAAGATCCATGGCATCCCACTGGTAAGACCTTGTTATAGGTCATACTTGAGAGGCGTATGTACAGTTGCATTGGATTACCATACATGAACATAGTGGAACACTTTGTTAACTTGGTTTTATGCCAAGAAATTTTGGGTTGGAGAAGTCTGAAGCTCTATCAGATGGAGAAGTGTGAGACGATGGGTCTTGGTGTATATTGAAAGGCCCAAGACAGATCAAAAGGGTTTGGAATGCCAGCTGATACTGGATAATATCTACTTGTCATTACTTTGTCCTATAAGTGGATTAGTATGTGGTTGAGATTATCTTATATTATGGGAAGGATAAGTTAATATTTATGTTCCTGAGTGGCATACTTGTGGTGCCAAAAGATCAAGACTGTTTGTTACAGAGAGCCTTGGGCAATTAAAGACTGTTAGTTCATTGTTATTCATCCCATTTCTTACCAGTAGGGAGAGCTTAAGATTTAGCCAGGAAAGGTCAGTCAGTGGATGTATCTGAAAGAACAGGCAACTGGATCTCCAAAGCATTTTTGGATTACATAGTGGAAAGTAAGAGCTTTACTTGTTCTCTGCTCATTTGTTGCCTTGTTTCACAGATGCAAAACTTGTCTTGATTGAGCCATTTGTTTATGTTTTGGGTGGTGAAGAGAATGGTGTTCAGGTGAGGGAGCAGTTTTTTTAGGTCTTGTTCTTGGCAGTTGAAACATGGTCTGGAGAGATTTGATGGAATGATGTGGTATCAGTTGTTACTGACATTGGATCAACCAGTTGATGAGGTAAGCTAGCCACACATTTTAATAATCCACTTGTAACATAATTATATTAGCATGGTGCTAAAGCAGAGGATGCCATCTAGGAGGCTGAGGGATTGGCTTTATTGCAACAGTATACTCCAACACAGCGCCAGTCTGGTCTGCAAATATATCTAGACTAGCCTAGAATGGGTGTGGCAGGTTCTGACCTTAGAAACAGCTTGATAGTTTATAAATTACTAATAAAATGATGGCCAAGAACACCCAAAAACTTTAATAAAACATTAAACAGTAAGCGCTTTCATCACCTGTAGTGACTTCTTCAGACTGAATAATGATACAAAGCACTACCCATTTAAAGTGCATTCTAACGAGTTAGTAATTAAATAATTGGATGATTGAAAATAATCAGTACATCATACATTCTTTAAATGATGCTTCAAGCCCTTTCTTTTTAAGTAAGCAGTAAACTCATCTCTATTATTTAAGCCGGGTGAAAAACAGGCATTAAGCCTCACTTGCCACATATATTCTCTCCACCTTAATTCACTCTCTGCATTGAACCTTCTGTCATAGTTGTAAATTTCTTCCAAAACAATAAACTTAAACTTGACATTACATTTACTCAAAGCATAATGCTTCGCTAACGCATTCTTTAAGTCACCTGTTTCAACAGCATATTTATGTTCATACACACGTTTATATAATTCTCTGACAGTACGTCCTACATAAAAAGAAGGGCATGATTGACATAAAATTAAATATACGACATACTTGCTCTTACAACTGAAAGACTTGCTAAAATTATACTTAAAACCATTGATATTGACTTCACTGACATCCGTTAGTAAATAATCACATAACTTGCAGTTGAAACACTTACGCATCCCTAATTTTTTAATATTTAGATTAATAGGTTTCTCCATCTTACTCTGAAATAAATTCTTGAAACTTTTACCTTTTTTATACATAAACTGGGGTCTGTCTCTTAATCTATCTTTAAACTCAATAGAACTTTGTAATATTTTCCAATTATTAATAATTAACTTCTTAATATTGTAACTATCTACTGAATTACTAATTTGCATACAAACACCAAACTCTCCATTATTCATGGTAGTTTTCTTAAATGAGGCTTTATTATATCTTAAAGAATTAACTTCTCTGAAAGCATTATGAGTAACATCAGAGGGATAGCCTCTAAATCTAAAGTTTCCACACATTAAGCTACTCTCCTTATCAAAATCACTATCATATTTAGTAAGTCTGTTAACACGTAATAACTGACTTTTAACAATATTATCTTTCATCCCTTTCGGATGCATACTACTGTAATGTAGATAGTTATTATTTTGAACTTCTTTTTTAAATATCTTGGTATAAATATTTTCACCCCTCTTAATCACCTCTACATCCAAGTATTTAATACTAATAGTATTATACTCTACTGTAAACTGCAAATATATGTTGATGCCATTTAGATACATAATAAAATTATTCAAACTAACTTCATCCCCTCTCCATAAAAAAAAACATCGTCAATAAATCTGATGTAAAATCTAATATTATCGGAAAAAACACTTCCTAAAATATTGATTCTTTCCCAGCCTTGCATAAATAAATTAGCATAGCTGGGCGCCATAGCAGCACCCATTGCTACGCCATTAATCTGATGGTAAATGCAATTGTCAAATTCAAAATAATTATAACTTAAAATAATATCAAGCATTTCCATCAGTAAGTCAACTGAATTTTTTAGAATAAATTTTAGAATTAAGTAGTTCTACCCTTATTGTCTCCAGTCCCTCGATATTTGGTATCATCATATATAAAGACTGGATATCCATAGTGACTAATATAACATTTTCAGTTATTATCAAATCTTCCACCATCTTCTTAAAATCAAAAGTATCTTTAATAAAGGTAGAACCATTTTCAACAGCTTTTTGTATATACCTATCTGTATATATAGCTAAAGCCTCAGTCTTACTTCTATTAGTGTAAAACCACTCCTCTATCATAGAATCAATAAACGCAAATGACTTTCTCACTTCAGAGAAAAAAACTTACATCAGAAAGTTAAGTTTCTGGATGATTTTTGAAAATGATGCTTTTATTTCAAATGAGTTTAGAAGACCTAGTTTGTTTAATCTCCATTAAATAAAGAATTAGAAATTTTCTTAATGACGACAGAAATGCAAATTATTGATTTATTAAGCCAGCCTGCCAATTTTAAGTATTATAACTTAAACAAACATGAAAATAGTATTCTTAAGTGTCTTTTGAGTAATCCAGATATTTTAATTACCAAGGCAGACAAAGGTGGAGCTGTGGTGGTGCTAAATAAGCTGGATTATGAACACAAGATGTATGACGTTATCTGATACTAAGTTTTACAGAAAAGTTTTTTTCTCTGAAGTGAGAAAGTCATTTGCATTTATTGATTCTATGATAGAGGAGTGGTTTTACACTAATAAAATTACAGATGAGATCAGAAAGTATTTAAGAACTGACACTCCTAAACTGAGCCGTGTATTTGGTCTACCCAAAATTCATAAGTGTTTGGATGATCCACCCATAAGACCAACAGTATCAAGTGTTAATAGTAAGACTGAGGCTTTAGCTATATATATGGATAGGTATTCACAAAGAGTTGTTGAAAATGGTTCTACCTTTATTAAAGATACTTTTGATTTTAAGAAGAAGGTGGAAGATTTGATAATAACTGAAAATGTTATATTAGTCACTATGGATATGCAGTCTTTATATACGATGATACAAAATGTCGAGGGACTGGAGACAATAACGGTAGAACTACTTAATTCTAAAATTTATTCTAAAAATACAGTTGACTTACTGATGGAAATGCTTGATATTATTTTAAGTTATAATTATTTTGAATTTGACATTTGCATTTACCATCAGATTAATGGCATAGCAAAGGGTGCTGCTATGGCGCCCAGCTATGCTAATTTATTTATGCAAGGCTGGGAAAGAATCAATATTTTAGGAAGTGTTTTTTCCGATAATATTAGATTTTACATCAGATTTATTGACAATGTTTTTCTTTTATGGAGAGGGGATGAAGTTAGTTTGAATAATTTTATTATGTATCTAAATGGCATCAACACATATTTGCAGTTTACAGTAGAGTATAATACTGTGTGTGTGTGTGTGTGTGTGTGTGTGTGTGTGTGTGTGTGTGTGTGTGTGTGTGTGTGTGTGTGTGTGTGTGTCTTTTGGCTTTTCCCGGTTAGGGGTCGCCACAGCAGAACTCCGGTCTGCTAATGACTGGCAGTTGATTTTTACATACCGAGTTGCCAGCCCTGCCGTACAACTTTCAATGAAGGTACGCCCATTCACGTTTGTCTCCACGCAGAAGACGCTCTAACTGAAAATCGAACCGGACAAACATCTTACTGTGAGGCGACAATGCTACCACAGCACCACCACCACGGGTACAGTAGAGTATAATACTATTAGTATTAAATACTTGGATGTAGAGGTGATTAAGAGGGGTGAAAATATTTATACCAAGATATTTAAAAAAGAAGTTCAAAATAATAACTATCTACATTACAGTAGTATGCATCCGAAAGGGATGAAAGATAATATTGTTAAAAGTCAGTTATTACGTGTTAACAGACTTACTAAATATGATAGTGATTTTGATAAGGAGAGTAGCTTAATGTGTGAAAATTTTAGATTTAGAGGCTATCCCTCTGATGTTACTTATAATGCTTTAAGAGAAGTTAATTCTTTAAGATATAATAAAGCCACATTTGAGAAAACTACCATGAATAATGGAGAGTTTGGTGTTTGTATGCAAATTAGTAATTCAGTAGATTAAGAAGTTAATTATTAATAATTGGAAAATATTACAAAGTTCTATTGAGTTTAAAGATAGATTAGGAGACAGACCCCAGTTTATGTATAAAAAAGGTAAAAGTTTCAAGAATTTATTTCAGCGTAAGATGGAGAAACCTATTAATCTAAATATTAAACAATTAGGGATGCTTAAGTGTTTCAACTGCAAGTTATGTGATTATTTACTAACAGATGTCAGTGAAGTCAATATCAATGGTTTTAAGTATAATTTTAGCAAGTCTTTCAGTTGTAAAAGCAAGTATGTTGTATATTTAATTTTATGTCAGTCATGCCCTTCTTTTTATGTAGGACGTACTGTCAGAGAATTATATAAACATGTGTATGAACATAAATATGCTGTTGAAACAGGTGACTTAAAGAATGCGTTAGTGAAGCATTATGCTTCGAGTAAAGGTAATGTCAAGTTTAAGTTTATTGTTTTGGAAGAAATTTACAACTATGACAGAAGGTTTGATGCAGAGAGTGAATTAAGCTGGAGAGAATATATGTGGCAAGTGAGGCTTAATGCCTGTTTTCCACCTGGCTTAAATAATACAGATGAGTTTGCTGCTTACTTAAAAAGAAAGGGCTTGAAGCATCATTTAAAGAATGTATGATGTATTGATTATTTTCAATCATCCAATTATTTAATTACTAGCTTGTTAGAATGCACTTTAAATGGGTAGTGCTTTGTATCATTATTCAGTCTGAAGAAGTCACTACAGGTGATGAAAGCGCTTACTGTTTAATGTTTTATTAAAGTTTTTGGGTGTTCTTGGCCGTCTTTTTATTAGTTTTCTATTTTCTTTAAGTTTGGCTACTGTTTTTTGGTGTTATATAATTTATAAATTACAGCATGGCCAGTGCAATTCCAGATTTGTGATTCACATCCCACTACAATGATATTTTGCAGGCAAAGATCCCATTTGGTATAGAGAGCATGGGGTACATCTCTGTGACATTAGCCTGGATTTGATTAATTTTCAACTCGAATCTTTACAAGGGAGTTTAGGCTAAAATAAGGTTAGTTAAGGACATTTTTATAAAAAGTGTGCAGGCTGTTGTCTTTGGGGATTGTCTTCTTTGTTTAAGTTTTACCCCATGTTGGGTACTATCGTCTAACTGATTTCTGGGGTAATCATAGCCAAGAAAGGGGGTGGAGCAGGCTTCTCAGGGTAGCAGCATAGTAGATGGTCATTGTGTGACCTTCCCTTTTTTCATTTTTCCCTTTTTTTTACTAGGTCAGTTTAAAAAGGTTCATGACTGTTGGAGTGAGCTTCAAAAATGCTGTGCTTGATGAGTTGGCCACTGTTATGCTGAGTGGGCACTAAGGAGGACTTCTTGGGGGAGGTCAGATAGGCCAATCCATATGGGCTGTTTGCCCTGCTGCTGGGTTGTGGTCTATTCAGCAGACTGAGGCCTCAGAAGCTATTTATTATTGTCTTTATGACTGAGATAACAAATGTTTGTACTGATGTTGCTGATTTCATTCATGCTCCAAATGCTATGCCTTGTTTTCTAATAAGCTGGTCACAATGTTTATAAGATGTGCATTATGTTTTGTGCGAATTGCAAGTGGGGTCAGGGGACAATAATAATACTCAGCTAGAGAGTTTAACTTGGAAAATCAGGTACTAAAGCTAGTGACATCCACAGAAAACAAATTGCTGGCTATAGACCATCTGAGATAATAAAAAGCATAATTGCAATGAACTATAAGGTAAAATAGCTTGGAAAGGGAAAGGTAGGGTAAAACTGTTTGTACTGAAGCCATGAAAGGTGGTAGTAGAGAATTCTGAAGAGAATGTTTAAGACGACTTTCATGACTAGGAATTCATTCTATGGATTGCCAAAAAGAGGAAGTAAGAGAATTTCCCTGAAGATATAAAGGAGCGTTTTCAGAAATGACTGGGAGAACTAAATTATAGAGCATAAGACAGAGGCAACACTTTGAGTGCAGGTTAGTTTTAAACCTTATAACATATCAGATTCATAGAAAGAATTATTAAGAGAAGTTCAGAAATGCTAAAACTAATTATGACAGAACAGTCTAGTAAATGGAACAGCCCAATAACATTAACTCCTAATCTTGACAGGCGTATCAAATTCAGTAATGACTTTATCAAACTTTGATATGTTATTCAGTTTCCTATCTATCCCATGTCCAGAACTTATGAATTAATAATGAACCTAGGAAATGTCACGCACTTGATATCAGACTGCATTAAGTGATACTGTCACATATCACTTACCTCTCCCAAGGAATAAGTCACTGTTATCTCTGATGGTCTATTCCTCTTCACAATGTTATACTTTTGCCTACATGGAACCCCAGCTACCTTTCTGAGGCTAATGGTTAAAATACTGAAACATCACTCCTTACATGCTACAGCATACCTGGATGACGTGATAATTCATTCTGAGAATTAAGGAGTCTTACTTACCAAAACTGCAGGTTATGTTATAATTCATAAAACAGGCATACTTGATTATAAATGCTAAGAAAGATAAATACGTTGAAAGCAAAGTACTTAGGTTACCTTACAGGAAGAGAAGTAGTAAGACCACAATTAGAAAAACAGAGGTCATAAAAATTGGCCTGCACCCTTCACTAACCATCAAATGAAGGTTTTCCTTGAACTAGCTTGGTAATACAAGAGGTTTATGTCTAATTTTTCTGACTATTGTCTGCCATCTGATAAATCTCACAAGAAGGAAAGCTCCTGCCAAGGTGGAACAATCTTAATCTTTTGAGACAGATAGGCTAATTTTAGTTCTTAATCTGGTTAGTTACTCTTAATTTTGCTAAAGAGTTTACCTTATATGCCAACACATCAGAAGTAGGTTAAGGGAAGTTTTAAGCAAAGACATTAAGTCTGAGGTGCACCCTCTGTGCTTTATCAGCAGAAAGTGGAGCAATGCAAAAGGCCAACATTCAAACAGTAAAAGAGAGTGCCAAGCTTTAAACTGGGTTTTCTACGCCTTGAAGTATTACATGTTAAGTGGGCACTTCATCATGCCCCATTGTAGTGGTTACAATGATCCACTGGACACTATCCCTCCAGCCCTTTCAATATGCAGTACCTCAGTGGCCTGGTGTAGCCAATAGAAATGCTAGTGTTTTGTCAAGGGCTACTGCTGCTCATTGTAATGAGTCCAAAATTCTTGGCTTTGTAGCATGGGAACATTTTCGCAGCAGTTAGTTAGGGAAAAAAAATATTAGCCAGTTAAAGTACTGATTAGAAATACCTTGAAGATCTGGAATCAGGAGGTTTGTTCATCAAGCGTAGATTCAGGAGTGAACTAGAGTTTGCCTAGAAGATCTGAAAGGTGTGGAGTATGAGAACTCGGTCAGGATTCAGTTATAGATTATAATTCTTGTGGCATTATCTGGAAGAGATTGCATTATTGTTGATGAAAAGAGACCACAGCTACTGTTCTATTTTATTTCAAGCCAACTAACTTGTCATTTTGATTTTTATGAGATTTTGTAAAAAACAAAACATAGGCCTGTATTGTCCTGCCTCCGGTAACACTTTGGAACTTACAATCCATGCACCAAGTACATTAAGTCACAATCTAGTAACTGAATATCTTATTAAACAAAAAGTGCAGAACAGATGATCAGTCAAAGAAATCTAGCACTTGTTGAAAAAAGAAAGTCAGTCAGTACACTAATGACCTTAAACAGCGAGACACTACAGTACAAAAAATATTCAATTGACAAATCAGGATTTTATCTCAAATGATAACAGCAATGCTGGCATGAGTAGAATGAATTCAGGGGATACTACAATGAATGATCTTATGAGAAAAAAAGGAAAAAAAAAAAAAACTAGAAGCAAAAGCCAAATACCCTCTTAGAGAAGAAAGACAGGTCTGATAACTTCCCAAGAAAAAATATAAGAAATTAAAAAACGTTAATAATGGAACAGAACAAGAACAGAATGCAGCCCCTGCTATGGCAAACCAAAAAGAAATTACTTTCCAACATTGTTAGTGCGTTATAACATAATGCCACAGGAGACAAATGTCATTGAATGTGATCATTTAGACTCATCATTAGATGAAATAACAGTACTTATATAAAATTTTGTTATTAGGGCACAAATTCTTATTTCTGCAATCAAAACAACAACCTCAGTACCAGATAAACTGCTTGTTTATCTGGCACTGCAGTTGTTGGTCTGAATCAAGCACTAAGACAAATATTTTTGTTCCAAAACTAAGGTATATGAAACTAACTATAGTACACATAAATATAATGGCTCAAATGACACATGCATGTACTTATCAAGCATCATAAAGTGTGAATCCTGTTACAAAACATTAAACGGATATAATTCAAATGTTCAAATCTTCACCAGTAGTTATTAGGCTTGCATTCCAGGACCCTAGCCCCATTTTCTAATAGCACTATCTGGTAAAGTTACTTGCTCATAGTCATACAGTGAGCAAATAGATTTGAGAGGGATGAAACCCTAGAATATATGAAACAGGTAGCTAGCAGCTCAGAGCCTTCATTTTCTGTAATAACTGCCAGACTAAAATTTAACCTGTTAAGCAACTACATTTCTTTAATATGTCAAATTAAATGCTGCAAAACTAATAAGCTTCGGAAATCAATAATTAACCACATTAGGTATGAGTGGTCTACACATGACTTAGGCAAAATAATCTATTCTTTTTAGACATACATGAACTCTATTTCTCAGTTTTCCCCAAAGCCTACAACAGAAAATGCCATCATAACATCTGTTTCTCTTACTGTTTACATCCATATGAAGTTTGATAAATGACACTCTAGAATGATTAATAAAAACAATGAAATTGGGCTAAAACTGTGACACAGCTCTTCAGAAATGATTTGGTCTTCTCTTGTACTAAGTACAGGATACATAGATGCTGTAGGGAAAACATCACAGTAGACATGATTTCTATCTTTACATAAAGGATACAAACTCAAGGTGGTATACGTGTTTGACAACAATAGAAATTAAATTGATTATATCATGTAAAAAATGTACATTCATAGTGCCCATTAATTACTTTCCAGCGTACTCTGTCCTTCCCGAAGTCCAAATTCTGATCTTGATAAATTACTCTGCTTCTTCTGTTCTTGATTATTACCAGACTATTATAATAGGGAATAATATATTGATGTCCTAAAAGTGAGTTTGAGTACAAATGATGCAAGCACTAAAACAAGAGGTGTTATTTGCCTTCTGCCTTTTGGGCAATGACCTCTCACATGCAATTGATCAGGCCTGCCAAGGGGATAAGCATCTTAAACATACTACGTATTAAAAAGGGAAAGTCAGACTGTCTCTATGAGTGAGTAACATTTAGCTTTAGCAGGAAGTGATCATTAGATGATAGCGGTCAACATCAAGTTACAAGTGATGTCTCAGGATACTGGTTCAGCTTTGTCTATCATGCTTACAAACATTAAAAGTGTACATTTATTTAGGTCTTGCCAACTATAATCAGGAGCAAGACTACTATGTGCAAAGGGCAGAGAACATGTGGAACATATTAAATGACATGATATATATAAATGGCAGGATATGGGACTACAAGACAAGTAATGAGTATACTGAGGAAAATATGAGAATGCATCATTAGATTATCACTAGACTAAACTATTTGTCAGCAGAAAAAAGATATTACAAGAAATGGTGTATTACATATATTACATTTATGAGTTAAAGGAACTGAGGAGGAATGTTGCACCATTTTGTAGACATCTGACAAAATATACTTTCAGTGAGCTGGCATGCACAAAAATTGATCAAACACAAGTATTCTCAGAATGGCATAATTAACCTCTTCTGACTTCTGATATTATTAAACAGTACAGTCTGTGATATATATATATATATATATATATATATATATATATATATATATATATATATATATATATGGATCACATTTATTTGGTCGAATTTCATTTAGTTGAAAATGAAATATAGCCTCTGCCCAACTACAGTGTGACCCTGGAGTGAGAATATTAAGTAAGGGGGGGTGGGGGTGGGTGGGGGGTGTAGCCCCCTCACACATAATTGTAGTGTATTCACTGTTATATGAAGGTGTATCCATTAAAAGTGCATTGATATATATATATATATATATATATATATATTCGGTAAAAACTATTTGCAAAATGTGGGGGGGCTATGCCCCCCACATCCCCCTTACTTAATATTTTCATTCCAGGGTCGCACTGCAGTGGGGCAGGGGCTATATTTAATTTTCAACCAAATGAAATTCGACCAATTGAGCTTTCAGTCAAATGAGCTTTCAGTGAAGTGGGCTGCCTGAAATCATTTTCGACCAAATGAAATTCGACCAAATATAGTAGACACACACACACAAACATATATATGTATATATATATATATATATATATATATATATATATATGTGTGTGTGTGTGTGTGTGTGTGTGTGTGTGTGTATACAATTTAAAAATGCTTGTGTGTGTGTGTGTGTGTGTATCTGTGTATAAGCAATTTAAAAATGTTCATTACATCTCTGCATGTGAAAACTGCATCCTCCTATAATGAAATCAGACTTAAAGTTCTTTAAAGATCAAGTATTCACAGCTCAGTGTTTATATTACAAAAGGTATGAGGAATGTAAATTCCTGGAAGAGTGGAAAAGGGAGATCATAAAATCATTGAAAAAAAGGTTCTGTTAGCAGACAAGATGTCAAATTATAGAAAAAAATGGTTTACTGTAAAGCATTTGAAAACACATAAAGAATCCCTGGATTCAATATCCTTCCGTGTGGGACTAGCTTAGTCCTGCACGGAATAGGCTGTTTAGGAGCAGGACGGCAGTGTGCCATGCATATTAATGAAGGCACGCTGCCTGAGCTCCTAATCTTACATAGAGCGTGTAAGAGTGCAGGGGGCATGTCTGAGAACTCTCAGAATATACACGCCCCTGCAATGAAGAACAGTAGCCAAGTCATAAAAGAATGAGCGAGACTGCTCATAGGTGTACGCATACCCCCAGCAACATCCCCCCACAATTACAAGAGCAATAGTTAAAATATAAAGATATATTTTTTTTTTTTTATGAAACAGTTTAAATTTAACCATAGGTGTGCGGGTTTGCCCATCGCTTATCTATGGTTAATGCAGCTTAAATGGCAGAAGGGGATAAAAAGCAAGATATATACAAATGAAGCAATACAGCAATAGTGTAGTGGGCAGAGCATACAGCAATAGTGTAGTGGGCAGAGCATTCACCCTATAAGCAGTCATTCCCGGTTTGAGTCCCACTACAATACATTCCATTTTCCATGTCAAATCACATTATGACCAATATTTTTAGTTGCATAACCTAGTAAATAACGTATTTGTGAAGTGGAGTACTGCATTAAATACAGATCTGAGGTGTCAGTGTCATAATGTTGCAAAGTCCACAGATAATCACAAGTGCCCCATATAGTATATGTGCACAGTAATCAGGGATACAAATGGAAGGTAAAATGTGTAATGAATGACAACTCCTTACAGCTTCCAAATCCCCCACCTTCCCAAGAAACATTCGCATTACTGTCTAAAGTAGTGGTAAGCAGGAGTAAGCAGGTGTAAGCACTATTAAGCAGTACTAAGTGGAAGTAAGCATATTTAAGCAGTAGTAAGTGGGTTTAACAATGTGGACACAGGTTAAGCACTATTGATGCTCTCTGTAAGCATATGTAACCAAAGGTTAGTATAGCTTACCCTCCCACAAACCCACTTACAAATTCTTAAAAGTGCCTTATTCACTCTGTATGCAACAGCCACTGTTCTGGCCAGAAACAAAATAGACAGCCTTGGCAGGTCTTGAACCAAGGTCCCTGTATACTATAGTCACAGTAGTTAAGCACTAAGGCATCACAGCGGTACATAAGATTGAGGTAGCACCAAACAAATCCTCACTATAGGAAAATCAAACTGAACATGTGAAAGGAATCTATATACAGTCTTACGTTGTATAACCTACTACATAACATACATATATGAACTGGAGTACTGCAGTAAGCCCAGATGTGAGGTGTAATTGTAATAAAGTGTTGAAGTCCCCTAATAAACACAAGGACCCCATACAGTGAACGTACACCTGAGTCATGGATACCAGACACATATATAACATGTAATGAATAATAAATCAATGCCAAAAAGCAAATATAATGCAAATTAAATATTAAGCAATGCTAAGCATTGCACAGCCCAACTTAGTAGGTGTAAACAATGTGTAGGCCAGCTAACTCAATTTGCCCATTGGTGTACCCCTTTAAACAATGCCAGCCTTAGGTAAGCAGGTTTGCCCATAGCTTAGCCTTTTCAAAACTGTCCAGTCATGGCAAAGTGCAGGAAATTGGCCCTGTTTAAACCCAACAGGTGGGAATACATCTCATAACTGGTTGTAGCTTCCCCTTGCAGGCACTATGTCTGGAATGGGAGAGGGTGTGCACTTTCGGGCACAGCACTGGGGCATCCAGGAGTCCAGAGTCATGGCAGGACTCCTTGTGAAAGACCATGAGCAGGGACTGCTACAGGGCCAGTACCAGGTTTCCCCCAATATAAAGCGGAAGCATGGGGCTGTCTCACTCATGACCTCACCAATGCCACTGGCATACCCTGAATTGGTGAGCAGGTCAGGCATCACTATGCCGACCTGAAGCGGTGAAAGGAGGATCTCTTGGATCAGTGGATCCAAGAGGCTAGGAGGACAGCGGAGGTACCAGCTGTGTGCAAGTATCACTCAACTACCTGTTTAATAATTGCCAGCTCATGTATATTATAGATAGGTATGGCTAAATATTCCTTTTCTGTCCTTCACAGTGGCAAGTGAGCAGGCTGCAAACCAGGAGGCCCATTGATGTCACTTGGAGAGGTTGTGACGTGAGGCAAGTTAGTAATACTCTTGCATGTACTGTCATAGGAAATAAATCTAAAAGTATTAGTAAGTTAATTGCCTGTATGAAACCTGTATTGTTTAAGGCAGTACTGCATACACCAGAGAATATGGCAGGAAGAGTCTCATATAGGTTGCATGTAAATAAAAGCATAATAGCTTGACAATAACGGTCTAACTGCTGGACTGCATGTGTTTACTCTGGCATCATATGGTAATGTAGATGTGCAATCACTTAATAGTACTGTTGTATTAAGCACTGTTACCCACACTATAGAACATAAATAAAATGTGTAGGAATTTCTGTATATGACTGGTGTAATCCACAGAGGTCATTTAGTACTACTGAAAGAGACATAGACAGAAAACAGTAAAACGGCAGCCATTAAAATCCAAATAGCATATGCAACTGAGACGTGAATTGTTGCATTTTTAGCACACACACAGCCATGGTTTGAATCCTGGGAGTGGTAGTAGGCTACATACAGAATCATACCCCACAACTGTACATATATGTCCAGTAAATCGGCCCATATCTGCTGCCTGTCACCCAAATCAGTCGGATGATCCAGGATGTTTAGGCAGCAAACAAGAAATACAGCTGATTGTCACACATCTATAAGAACAAACCTATCACTCTAGCAACTCTCCAAACTGTTATGAGAGTAAAAAGCCAAGTATGTCCCATCTACAGCCCCATGTTGTCAAGCTGTGACCACAGTGGTCAGTGTGTACAGTAACAGAGTGAGATTTATTTTTATTTTTTATTTTACATTTGTTGACCGGGCTAGTCCAGCTGGATAATTTCCATTTTCAGTGGAGGCCCGGGGAGAAAAGCTCCACAATTAAAACAAGGTTAAACATTTAAGCAACAATGCGTATGTGCATAATACTAATATGTAATCTGGTAATTTGTGTTTGTAACATTCAGGTAGTGTTAACAAACATTGCTCCCACAGGTCCATGGGAATATAATCACTGTGCCTAGAAATAAAAGCTTGATACCCTGTACTGGTACTGTTTACTTGTGTATTGTATGGCATTGTGAGTGTTGCAGTTGCTCTGAATAATAAGATATTACTCATCACTGTAACCCACACTGTACTACATAATATAACTGTCTAGGAAATTCTGTATGAGTGTTATAATACAAGGTCAGAATGTAAAACCACAGGAGAATTATAGACATAAATCAGATAAGAGATATACAGCAATATGTATACAGCACACACAACTGTGATGGACAGTGTTTTACTGTCAGCAAACACAGCCATGGTCTGAATCCTGGGAGTGGTAGTAGACTGCATACAGAATCATACCCCACAACTGTACAGATATGCCCAGAATGTCCAGTATATCGGCCCATACCTGCTGCCTGTCATCCTGTCCCCCCTGAGAAATCAGTGGGATGATCCCATATGTTTAGGCAGTAAACAAGAAATGCAACTATTTGTCACACATCTATAAGAACAAAACTGTCACTCTAGAAACTCCCCAAACTGTTATGAGAGTAATAAGCCAAGTATGTTCCATCTACACCCCCATATTGTCAAGCTGTGACCAGAGTGTGTACAATAACAGAGTGAGATGTATGTGCATAATACTAATGTGGAATTTGATAATCTGTGTGGCAGCATTCAGGTAGTGCTAACAATCATTGCTCCCACAGGTCCGTCAGATACGAACACTGTGCCTAGAAAAGGAAAAGATTGACACCTTTTACTGATACTGTTTACTCTGGTATTGTATGGCATTGTGAGTGTTGCAGTTGCTCTGAATAATAAGGCATCAGTCATCACTGTCACCCACACTGTGCTATATAATATAACTGTCTTGGAAATCCTGTATAAGAGTATTTTAAGTCACTAAAGGTTTAAGAGGGCAATAGTCTAAATATGTCCCGGTTCACCTGCATGTGGTCAAGACATGGCCAGAGTATCTGCAAAAAGAGATGGGCAGGTATGTGCATAACATCAACCTAGAATCTGGGAGTATGTGTAGAAACAGTTAGTGTTAACAAACAATTCCTCTACAGGTATACCATGTAAGAGGTGTATACTGCAGGTAAAACCAATTCATGTATATAGTTGTCGACAGCCATACCACTGTCCAAAGTAAGGCAATAGGGTTTTGTACTAATACTTGTAAGGTACAGATAACAGCACTGACTAGGAATGTAATGTGAACTACAGGAATATGCTAGTTGTTAATTGACACCCCCCCACACCATATCTGCAACAATAAACTAAATACCCAACACAATTGGTATGTGTGACTTAACTGTAATGTTCGAACATATGTCCTATTGGTTTACTATTAAAATGTCGAATGGCACTACATCGACTGTACTATAGTCGAACACGGAAGTTCGAAAATAGTAATGTCAACGACAAAAAAAAATCTAGGACTGTGTTTTAACATTGGTTGAGGTAGGGGAGATGTTTGTAGTTCTGAATAATACTGAACACCTACCTCAACCCATGTTAAAGCCATTCCTAGATTGTTTTTTTGACGTCGACATTACTATTTTCGAACTTCCGTGTTCAACTATAGTACAGTCGACGTAGTGCCGTTCGACATTTTAATAGTAAACCGTCCTATTGTTTGATAATGATTTAAATCTGTTTCTATGCATGTACTATGTTGAAAAACTCCAACATTGGTGGTATGGTGCCGTCAATGTACCTGCATGCTGTTGCAAATACTACTGTGGTCCAGATATGCATGTGTTCTGTTTGCTATGCAACTGTTCCATATCTGGTGTCTGGGTTAATGGGAATATCTATGCATGCTGTTATACCCTGGCATATGTTGACTATTACTAACCCACATGTGTTAACTAGAGGGTCAGCCTGGCTCTCCGACTTAGTCCCCAGCACAGTCACCTTCTAGGCTGTGAAGGTGCAGTGGTGACTGCACATGGGTGGGGACCTCAGTCCCACTGTTTCCACTAGGGGGCTCATAGACTTCTGTTTTCCCATCACCCCTCCCAATCAAGGTGTTTACCCCAACATGAGTCATATACCACCCCTGAATGCATCTTGTTTATCTTGTCTATTAACCTACCTAACTTATCACCCCAAATATACCTACTATCCCTCACAAACATACCACTCTCGCCTGAAAAGAGGAAAGGGCAATCTGTTCCCCAAAAAGATCTTGCCCCATACATAGCTGTCCATTTCACACACATGTCACATGTAATATGGTCTAATTGGCTTCACAACATATTATTGTTGTCCTCACCCCTCTCTCAGTGATGTGAGTGTCCAAATCTACCTCTAAATTCAGTGTATATGCACAGCTGTTGCTTTAAAAGAAATGGGCAGATATGGACCTTCCCTACACCCTTCCTGCACATCCCTAGCTATTTTCCCTAGTGTCTTTCCCTCTTTGTGCTCCTTTTTCACCACTTTCCTATCAACCCTTTTTTCTTTTCTTTTAAAGAAATTAGCACAGGGGTAAGCAGGAGTAAGCACTTTTAAGCAGCAGTAAGCAGTTTTAAGCCTGTTAGTGCGGGGCTAAGCAATGCCTACACAGTTTAAGCAACTTAGAAGCTAAATCAGTATCAGAAACTGTAACTGGAAGTTAGAAGTCCTTACCTTCGCCCAATCCCGCACAAACCCGCTTACAACTGATTAAAAGTGTCTTAATCACTCTGTATCCAATGGCCCTTGTTCTGCCCAGCAACAAAATAAACAGCCTCTGTAAGCCTCAAACCAAGGACTCTGCATACCATAGCGATTTACTACTAAGCCACGTCAGATATACATAATCCTGATGTTTTCACAAACATATCCAGCACAGTCATGCAACAGTACAGGAAATGTATTTAAATATGTAGATGTATGTGTGTGTGTCCATATATTTATATCTAAATAGATATATACATATCTATATATGTAGATATATATATATATATATATATATATATATATATATATATATATATATATATATATATATATATATATATATATATATATATATATATATATATATATATATATATATATAAATTAACCATACATATACATATCTATATATGTATATATATATATATATATATATATATATATATATATATATATATATATATATATATATATATATATATATATATATATATGTAATTAACCATACTCAAAAAAATGAACAAAGAGAAGAAATTTTAACTAAGAAATTAACTTCGTGACAATAACAGCATTAAAAAATAGTAAATCACACCAACAACTCTTGTAGTACTTTAGTGCTTTCATCTTATTTATTATCAAGACTTCTTCAGAAAGATATGTTTCATAACTATGAGCAACCATTTTCACTTCCTTTAAATACATTAGTTCTAGTAGGCCATTTAAATTAACAACAGTTCCTTTCCAATAGTAAAATGTGAACAGGCAGAGTGCTGTGTGCATTTTCATTAACATTACAATCGCAGTTACATAAGGTAAATTGATCAGACAGTAATAGTCTAGTGGTGCCATGTGCATACTAATAGGGATCGTGTGCAAAAAGGGATTGTGTGCAAAAGCAAAAATAAATAAATAAAATTATGGGGGAACCGGAAAGGATGAGAGTCATGCTGTGATAATTCTAATATTAACATCCAGATGGGTTCGTCCCTGATGGGGCAAACCAGAAATTACGTATAGTTACTTTGCATAACTTATGAGTGCATGCCTCCAAAGGTAAGTAAAAAAGGGGACAGACAAAGGTGGAGGAGTCAGGTAGATAGTCCTACTATGCTTGGGTATCAGTGTGTGTGTAGAGAAATGTATGGGTATGCCACCTGAGGGGGGAGTGGGAGGAATGCGGTGTGGACTGGAGGAGGGGGCTGTTTGGGGGCTGCCTATGACACGGAGTGTGGAGCCAGGGTTTAATGGGTAGGAGAATATGAATAATAGAGAGTCCCAGAAGACTGGGTCAATGCGGATGGTACCACCCGTGGGCTGGTTCCGATAGTATCACCCCTTGAATGGCTGCGTGAAAAGTGAGACTGGGGGGGTTGGTGGGGTTGGTGGGGGCTAGCCTGGTGACTGGGAGCATGTGTGTAGGGGGTGGGGGGGAGGCGAAAGTCAAAGAGAGAGGAAACACATTATATTCACTTGCACAGTTGTAAATCTATAAAAACATTCCAAAGTCCACACTGCTTTCCTCCCACTCCCCCCTCAGGTGGCATATCGACACATTTCTCTACACACACACAGATACCCAAGCATAGTAGGACTCTCTACCTGAATCCTTCACCTTCGTCCGTGCCCTTTTATACTTACCTTTGGAGGCATGGACTGATAAGTTACGGAAAGTAACTATATGTAATTTCTGGGTTGTCCCGTCAGGGACAAACCAATCTGGGTGTTAATATTAGAATTATCACAGCATGGCTCTCATCCTTCCTGGTTCCCCCATATTTTAAATTTTTGTTTTTTTTTTTGCTTTTGCACACTATCCCTTTTTGCACACTATCCCTATTAGTATGCACACGGGACCACAAGGCTATTACTGTCTGAGCAATTTACCTTATGTAACTGCGATTGTAATGTTAATGAAAATGCACACAGCACCCTGCTTGTTCACAGTTTACTATTGGAAAAGAACTGTTGTTAATTTAAATGACCTGCTAGAACTAATGTATTTAAAGGAAGTGAAAATGGTTGCTCATAGTTATGAAACATGTCTTTCTGAAGAAGTCTTGATAATAAATAAGACGAAAGCGCTGAAGTACTACAAGAGTTGGTGTGATTTACTATTTTTTGAATGCTTTTGTTGCCATGAAGTTCATTTCTTGGTACATATATATATATATATATATATATATATATATATATATATATATATACATATATATATGTAGACATATCTATAGACATATGAATATGTTTATATATATGTATATATATATATATATATATATATATATATATATATATATATATATATATAATATATATATATATATATATATATATATATATATATATATATATCTATATATATATATATATATATATATATATATATATATATATATATGAATATATCTATGTATATATATACATATATATATATATATATGTATACATATATAATATATATAAATATATATATATATTTATAATATATATATATATATATATATATATATATATATATATATATATATATATACATATGCATATATATATAAACATATGCATACAACTATAGAAATATGTCTACATATGTATATATATATATATATATATATATATATATATATATATATATATATATATATATACAGCAATATATATAAATACAGCAATATATATTTTTATATATATATATATATATATATATATATATATATATACATATAAAAGCATAAATATATATCTATATATGTATATACAGACATATATCTATAGATATAAAAGAGAACATAACAAAAAGATATATCACCACATGCACCGTTAATGGGGGTGAGGGGGCCTAAGCAACATATGCCTTGTACGTATAGATATTCCCCCTCACAGCCAAACACATCTGCCCTGCAATACAATACCCTGTCGTTATGATGTCAGACTGGTATCAATAACATATCATGCAGTACAGTCTGGCTACCATTGGGAATGCACAATGTGGAAGCAATCAACATCCCTAGGATACATATACACAGACACATATATGCATATATGTGTATATATATATATATATATATATATATATATATATAGAGAGAGAGAGAGACCGAGAGAGATGTAACTACACATACACACACAGAGATATGTATAGGAAGATACATATGTAGAAGGTGCACACAATACGGAACAGCCACTATGCCTACAGTTGCCACCTTACCAAGTGGACATTGTATGAGCCACCCAAACAAATGACAGTTGTTGCCTGCAACTTATACCCACAGAGAGGTCAAAAGATATAACACCACACACACGTTTGCATACATGGAAAAGCTTTATTTGTGTGCTATTACAGTTGTATATGCCATGTCATATAGCTGTTTAGACTCTGAAATACATATAAACAGACTAATGCAACTGTCAAACAGATACATTAATACAGTATTCTGGAAAGTATTACATATGTTGCTGTCCAGACCAAGGCCTTTAAGCAGCACAACAGTAAAGACAGACTGGGCCACAGGATATCAATCAATCAACAGTAAGTAATGCAGATGTATAGTCCAGCAGCCTCTATCTACACTCTGTACACAATCCCTAGGGGGTAAATACCTCAGTTGACACAATGGGATGAATCTGTTACATAACAAGGCATAACTGAAAACATCACAATCACACTGACAAACAGAACAGTCTGCATGGCAGGAAGCAGTAGGCCTGCATTTATCCAAGGTGAATTGTATGGTAATGTACTTCAGATACCTTAAGGCAGTTTACCCCTGATACCCTCACATGTTGTAACAGCCTAAGTTAGTTATGGTGTATCCCCCTCATAGACTGACATACAGGGCCATATACCACTGTTACATGCACTGGCCTCTGGACTGCATAAGGGCACGCATGTATTGTGCAGATGAAGCCCACACATATATGGACCCAACCTCACAATATGTGTAGGGGCCACAACAGCAGTGGAATGACAGCAGGAATGGCAGCATGACATACTCACAGGTCACTACATAACAAGCCATGATAGCATGTCATATAGACAAAGCCTGGTATGTAGGTGGAGGACAGAGACTGGACCACAGGCTCATATGTGAAATAGTGTTGTCATAACACTAAGCAAGTTGCTGGTGTTACAGGATAATCTGCAACATACCCTTTGTCAGGAATATGAAGTCAGAAACACAAATGGATGTAGCCATGTACTGATAGCACTCAACACACACACAGCCATTGATATATCAGACACAAGACCTGGGTGGTGGACAGGCAAAACATAACTCAAACACCTCTGGCCATCAGGTGAATAGGCACACAGTTGACAGCTATGCAGGCAGACTGCAGTCTGTGTTAAACTAGTATGTATACACAGACCCTGTTGCACTGGTGCTATACAATGCATACAACAGTACTCACACTCTCTGTTTGTACTTCTGGAACCTCATACAAATAAGTAGCTGGCCTGAGTGTGCAAGTCCTCTTGTAAGAGGTATTGCAACCTGCTGTCTGTAACACTGCTGCTCACACACAGGAAGGATGTCTACCATAAAGTAAAGGTAAAGAGAACATGCCCATATGATGTAGGGATTTATAGTAGTGGTTTGCCGTAACAGTGGCAATTGGAAGTACTGCACACCTGGCTGCATGCAGGTAGCAAGTGTGGAGGGCACTTATTGGTGCAGAGGCCATTACCTGATCATGTGCATCATCCACAAAAGTCATGCTACAATCTATTCCAGGCAGCTCAATCCATTTACTGGAGAGAGAGAAAGAGAGAGAGAGAGAGAGAGAGAGAGAGAGAGAGAGAGAGATGCAGATGCAGAGAAATAAAGTGAAAGAGAAAAATAACCGTAAACATACAACAGCTCCTGATCCGCAGCAACACCAGAAAATACAACAAAAGAAGCAGGAGAAGGAGTGATAAAAAACTGCCTCCTACAAGGATACTATCCACAACAGATCTCATCCCTACAGCAGGTATGTGAAGAATATATGCATGTAATTGACTGTAGTTCCTGGTCAATAATACTGGGGTAGATGATGTTGAATGATATAATTGTGCCAATGAGTGTTGCTGGTGTAATGATCTTTAGCTGAACAACTGCTATGGACATTAGAGTCTGTCAATGTGGGTAGTGGGCCATACCCATCAACTGTCTAGAACAGCACCGACTAAAAAGATGTATGCCAATATAGTGTGTAGTGTGTAATGGAAGGGATTTATATTACTGTGGCCAATAGCTGGTGGTGGAAGTAATGCCATAATGATGGACACATGGGTTCCACAGCCCACCACTTGCAGGACACTCAGGTAAACCTGTATTGTAGCATGCTGAAATGCCATAGGTGTGTAATAGGGTTACCTGCAATCTGGCCCTACATATACCCCCAAATGTTAGGCTGTGTCCATATGTGGCACCAGTCTATGTTGTAGCAAGGCAGAACAGTGCAGCTTTGCAGGAAGGAGTTTTGAGATTGTGGACCTGATGTTTGAATGTACCCTTTGTATGCATATGCATGTGTGTGTGAGATATATATATATATATATATATATATATATATATATATATATATATATATATATATATATATATATATATATATAGGTTCATAAGTTCATAGATTACTATAACTGCCTTTCTGGGCCATTTTAAGCCTAGCCACTTACCCAATGTGAGAATCAAACCCTACACCTTGTGTCTGTAAGGTAAACACCTTAACCATTATGCTAATCGTCCAACCCTATATATATATATATATATATATATATATATATATATATATATATATATATATATATATATGTATGTATATATATATATATATATATATATATATATATATATCCACAGATATACATATACCCATATATATATATATATATATATATATATATATATATATATATATATATATATATATACATATATACATATATATAGATATATATATATATATATATATATATATATATATATAGATAGATAGATATATCTCTATATGCACATGTCTACATATATACAAACACACACACACATATATGTATGTAAATACATGTCCTCTATATTGCCACCACAGTGCTGCATGCTGTGTGCGAGGGAACAGCACACATAGCAATACACACAGATATATAAATCTGTCAGTGTGTGCAACATGGATGGGTATGTCACATGTGAACCCATTGTTTGGACCACATTGCCCTTGTCTGTGAAGTAGGGAATGGGAATATGGGGAAGCATTGCAGGTATAGTTGTGGAGGTGGTATGGGTTAGTAGTTATAGAGGACAGCCTATAGGGTGGTCTATATTACATTCTCAAAAGCCGACAATGTAGAATCTGACATTGTCGACACAAGAATAGCGAAACTGCAGAACAACAAACAAGTAAACGGAAATCTCCGTAAGGCGAGATTTCTGTTTACTTCAATGTAGTGTGTTCTTGGAGTTGGTGTATTTAAGTAGCGGGGGTGTGGGGGGTGCAGGGGTGCTTGCCCCCCTGCCTACACCATTTATTTATTTATTTTTTTTGGTGTGTTTATTTTTTTTCTGAACATTCGATGTTTTAACAGTTCGATCACTAAAGGTCGACCATTAGGGATTCAAACTGTTTAGTATTCAGTGGTCTAATATAGACCTCCTACAGGGGTGGTATATGACACGTTTGGTGGGTAAACACCCTGGATGGTGTGTGTGGTCTGCAATGTAGAAGGCCCATGGGCCCCAATATGGACACAATGGGAACAATCCTCCCACCCACTGCTACTCATAACAGCAGTCCATGTCCCAAAGGTGCCTGGCCTAGAGGCTGAGCAGGAGGAGCATGTGGACCATGTGAATGTGTACTGGGTGCCTCAAAGTGATGTAGCACATCCCACATGTGTCTGTGGAGCTCGCTATGGAACAGACCCTGGACCTGACCTCGAGGGACAGGATCATGTTTGTGTGTGCCCTCAGGGGGGACAACATCCCCTGAGGTGGTTCCACCTTAAGGTATTGCTGGACGTGCCCATGAGGAGGCCCCAGCTTGGGTCCCACATGTGATGTGGCCTGGTAACATGGGAAGATGAGTTTGGAGAGGTGGTTCTGCTGGCAAATATTCCCTAAGCAATCTATTGTGTCACTGTTATAGAACATTTGTGGGTAGTAATAGTCTACATAATCCCAGAACATATCCAACAGCATGTATAGATATCCCCAATAACACGGAATGTCAGAAGTGCAGCAGTCACATAGCAAGCATGCCACAGGCATATATGGAACCATAGTGGCCCTGACAATGGCATGCAGGTGAATAGTCCATAACAGGCCAGCAATGATAGTGCCCACACAGGGCACATGGCTACAAACACATAGCAGAAATATCTGTCCCACTGGTAAGTAAGCTGTAGCCATACCTATTGAGTTGTGTGTACAGTTGGTTGTTGCTGATATGGTGAGTGGGTGACAGAGATGTGTATTAAGAACTATGGTAACCTTGCTGTATGAGTTGCTCAGACCTGTTTCCATCTTTATGTCTTTCAGGCAAGATGTCGCATGGAGGGCACCCTGCTTACTCAGCTGCTGAAAAATGAAATAGTGCTGAACTATCTAATCCAGCACTACCCTGTCCTGTTTGGCCAGGCCACCCATGAGTAGCAAGAGTGGACCATCCTTTGGAATGACCTAGTCCACAGGGTCAATGATGTCGGACTGCACAACCGCAGTTATGAGCAGGTCCAGTATTATTGTTCTAACCTGCTTCATAATGCCCATCAGTATGCTGCTGCAGTCCGGGGGGATCACTTCGCAACAGAAGGGCCATGCCATCCACCCCCCCTGACATGTGTTGAGCTCCTCGCCAGCCTTGTGGCACCTGCCCATCTGCACAGCCAGCTGCCAGACACCATTGTGGAGGTGGGTGCTACCCACACACAAGGTGAGGAGAATGCAGGTAAGGCCACAGGGCACATGAGTAGACCACTGTTGCATATGCATCCACATCTGTACAGGTAGATCATGCATATCTGACATGTCATATGCATAGTTTGTTGCTGCATAGTAGTAATAAACAGATGTGCATACATGGTAGTATTTTGATCATGTACTTTTGATGTACTGTAATGCTGCACCCACCCTGTAGCAATGCCACAGGTATGGCCACTGACTTCGCATCTCTCACCCTCTTATGTAGGTCCCTCCGGTATAACACCAAGGCAGCAGCCTGTTGCTGGTGAATATGGTTTATGTTGATGCTTGCCAATACACCGGTCATGTAATTGCTATGGTATATTCCATGCAGACATCTAACACACCTACTCAGAATGCATGCTGTACATGAGCACATATTTCTGCTGTTAAATGGACAGCATCACAATGGTGACCATGATGAGGTACTGGAAGGGTATGTCAGACACCTGCAAGATAACTAACTTCTTGTCATTGCAGAAAGAGTCCACAGGGATTAACATAATGGTGGGAGACATGGCTTACAGTACAGACATGCGTGAAACATCACCCGTATACAGTGCAACAACAGTGTATATAGCAGAAGTACAATGGCAACTGTTACAGATTTACACTATGCATAACGTATTACTGTGGTCCACATTATTAGCTGAGACTAGGCTGTAACACATGGTGTTCAGTGTATGGGACACTGCAAACTGACACACATGTGTAGGCCTTACTTGTCAAGCATCTGCAAAAAAGGCTGAAGGTGGGTAATGTGTGTGTGTGTGTGTGTGTGTGTGTGTGTGTGTGTGTGTGTGTGTGTGTGTGTGTGTGTGTGTGTATGTGTGTGTGTTGCAGTGGTTGGTTATTTTGTCTGTTGGGTCACTCTGGTGAAGTGGAGGGAGGTTGATGCATGTAAGATGTGTGTGTGTGTGTGTGTGTGTGTGTGTGTGTGTGTGTGTGTGTGTGTGTGTGTGTGTGTGTGCATGTATGTGTGTTTGTGTGGGTGTCCATGTATGCACATGTGTGATTGTGTGGTTGTTCATACAGCAGTACTTCCCTTTGGGATCATGCAATACGTGGACATGGACTGACATATGACACACCAGGAATACTTGTCATGCGTGTAATCACAGGACAGCTGATAGTATAATAAGGTCTGTAGCATGGTACATGCATTGGGAGGGAAGGTAGACACAAGGTATACCCTTAATATCGCATTCAGCAGAGAGGTGACTGACAACCCATGTATGCAGCACTACAGATGCACTGGGGAATTACTAGACAACACCAGGGAGTGTATCCATATATTACAGTTGTCACATGATAGGTTGATTGAGCAGGATATCTGGCATGTACTGAGCAATACTTACACATGACACTACAGTGCGGGAAAATATGGAGTGAACATAGTAGCCCCTCACATATAGGGGCCATGCGCACGATGTCGGACATACACAGGGTGAACACTGAATGACAGCAGTGAGGCCATGTAAAACCACTCCACTCAGGTCAGGGAGGTAATGGAGTAACAGGTCTTGGCATTTAGAGGAATGATAAACTAATGAGTGGTATTAATGAATGTATATTACCAAGTGTGATGTAGGATGGAGAAATCATGGGAATAAACATGGGACTGTCTGTAATGTCACAGACAGGTATGTATTAAGGTTGTGTGTGTGTGTGTGTGTGTGTGTGTGTGTGTGTGTGTGTGTGTGTGTGTGTGTGTGTACTCTTATGCAATACTATACAGGTCTAAAAGTGCATTTCTTGCTTTACCCCACAGGTGGCGAGGTGGGTCAGTGTCCCTCCTGCATGCAATCTGATGTTGGTGTCCATACAGACACCATAGATGATGATACTACTGCTGAGGCACAGGTGGGGTCATCAGGATCTGAAACAGCACCATCATTTGATATCCCCCTTTTAGCCACCCCAACCATGCACACAGTTTCAGTGCCTATACATACCCCACCATCAGTGGCCATAGTGAAGGGACAGTTGGTGGTTGATGGCAGTACACAGGAGAGTGTGGTATCCATGCCTACTGTGTCTGGTCACAGCAGGCATAGCCAGATGTCCAGCAGAGCACCACATAGGAAGATGTCCCAGGGTGCCTGTGGTAGGGTCACTGGTCAACATGCCCCTGGCAGATGCACCACAACTGGTACCACCAGGCGCATGTTTTAGGCTGTCATGGCAGTGCAGGCACGTATGGAATTGTACACCAGACAGAGCCTGAGGATGCACAGGGCTTCTCTCACATCTGCAAGGGACAACTTCCATGAACTGTCTGTTGCCATTCGTGCTTATACCGAGCTCATGGACAAATGGTTTGGTGAGACGATGGGCCTCATCAACCGTGGTTTGTCCATTCTTGAACATTTGGTGGAGTGCGGCGATGGCCACATTGACGTAGGCCAGCAACACCAACAGCTGGCATTCAACGTGGACATGCTAGGACACCAAGGTGCTCCTGTAGTGGCAATACCAGCCCCAGCACTGTTGGGGGGTGCTGTCCACACCACACCACAGCAGGCCATGAGCACGTGGTCCTGGCCAGTCCCAGGTGGGACCTGGTTCCAGTGGACATCTGTCATTATCAGGGGAGAGTAGCACATCGAGGCCTGTACCTGGATGTGCCCATGGAACCCCTGGTAGGCACAGTCCATGTGTCCATGGCCAGAGGGAATGACCAGATATGCTCAGAATTAGTGAAAAATGATACAAAAATCACTGAACCCACAGACATTGCCAACATACTGGCAGACAGGTTCAGTGCAAACTTCACCCCCCTCTCCCCCCCAAAAGGAGAGATAACTATCCCAGCGGAGTGTAGCCTCCCAGACATCTTAAATGCGCAGGTGAAAGCTGCTCTCTCTAAAGCTAAAAACACAGCATCAATAGGACCGGATGGTGTCCCCGGCTGTGTGCTACACAAACTCAACGAGGAACTAAACCCACATATAAGGCAGCTGTTTAATCTTAGCCTTACCACAGGATACATGCCCAACGAGTGGCGTACGGCAACTGTGGTCCCACTCCACAAAGGCGTTGCCTCTACGGACCCTGGTAATTACCGCCCCATAAGCTTAACAAGCCTGGTCTGCAAAGCTATGGAGAGGATCATAATGGAACGTATAAACAAAGACATGGGGGACTTGCAGACATTGGACCCGACCCAGTTTGGCTTTGTCAAGGGCAGATCATGCCTTTTGAACTTGGTCGACTTCTTCAAAACAGTCACCAAGGCCATTGATGAGGGAAAGACAGTCCATACAGCCTACCTTGACCTTGCAAAGCTTTCACACAATACCCCACTCGGGTATTATAGAAACTTACCAGCTTAAATGTAAACCCATATGTGACAAGATGGGTTGCAAACTGGCTAAAGGACAGAACCCACAGGGTTAGAGTTGCTGGCGCCATGTCAGACTCCAAGACGGTCACAAGTGGTGTCCCACAGGGCTCAGTCCTTGGCCCCCTGTTGTTCGGCATCTACTTCTCAGAAGTACAGGCAAACATAGGAGGACTATGGCTGACAAAGTTTGCAGATGACTGCAAACTGGGCACCATAGTGGAAAGTACATCGGACACAGATATCCTTCAGAGGGGTCTCACGGAAACTGATAGCTGGTGCCAGAGCCATGGCCTGAAGTTAAATGCCAAAAATGTATAGTCATACCCTTCAGGAAAAACAAGGTAACCCCAAGCTACCATATAGGTGGCAATCCATTAAGCACAGAAGAGGTTATCAGGGACCTGGGGACCCAGGTTGACAGTGGCCTTTCTTTTGACACTCACATTGCTAAAGTGGTTAGAAAGACCTTCTACATTGCCCACCTGATCATGAAGGGATTCACATCCAGATCAAGTGAGGTCATTGTTCCCCTGTACTCTTCACTTATCAGACCAATGATCGAGTACAATGCCCCATTCGGGATGTATCTCACCCGACACCTGCAGCAATTGGAGAGACCCCAAAATGTCCTCACCAAAAGGATAAAGGGACTCCAAAATCTGTAATATGCTGCCAGACTGAAGAAACTCCAGCTCTATTCAGTCGCATACCGCCTGCTCAGAGGTGACCTGTGCCTGACATACAAGGCCATGTCCAACCCGGAATTAATGGACATGCTCCACCTCAAAAAATCCAAATCTAGCCAGACCCACTAGAGCAAGCGACTTAAACCTTAGCACGGATATAAATAGGACATGCTGGAGGGATAGATTTGTCACCCAGAGACTCCCTATGCTGTGGAATAAAATCCCGGTCCATGTGAGGCAGAGCACCTCGCTGGCTCTGTTCAAGAGAAATCTTGACCGGTGGATGGGAGATCGTAGGTTTACCCTGGGAATCATCTCTGTGTCACTGCTGGACAGAGGCACAACAAACTAATGGGCACAGTATTTTTTAACATAAGGGGTGGCGTAAGCCACAAAACGTTGGGCTAGGCTTATAAAGGCCTTAGGGCAGATAGCCTAGTATAAACCTATGAACCTATGAACCTCCACACCCTGCCAGGTATGGTCTGCAATTGTCCATAAACATCAGTATAGGGCAGCCACATGGCAGAACTGTGTGCATACATACCCACACACTATATGAACACACCTAGGGTAGCCCCATACCTACACACACCATATCGCCATGCCCAGTTCAACTCATTACACCCCACACCCACACACACACACACATGGTGTGCAAATGTATGGCCCTCCCTTGGCCTCTGGTAAACCAACAACACACCCTGTGCATATGATGATACCTTTGCCACAGCCCTGTCAACCATAACATCGATGCAGGGACAGGCTAATATGGTTCTGATGCACATGGTGACTGTACTACAGTGTACCAAAGTACTGCAGTGTAATATGTTGTCAGGAGTAAAGTTTAATACATACATCAGATAGTGTAGCCATCCAGCAATGATGCATTATAGCTGCTAGTAACACTGGTTGATTGTGGTTACCATAATGTTATCCATTTGTGCTGTAGGTGTACATGTGTCAACAGGAGGATGGTCTACAGTCATATTCCACAAAGGGTATGGCACTGTGGTGACACCATGTCTGTGACATATCTGGGGTACAGTTGAACACATGTCACAGGTTTGTATAACAGTTATTGCCTGTGCCACATGGACAGGTGACCCACTGGGATGTGTTTATTCTGCAACCTGATGTAGACCCATCCACATACATGCACACTCATACTTGGCAACACTGGGACTAGACCCTACTTAGGTATGTAGTGCTACTAAAGTGCATGGCTTTCATTGCACACACTACACATCATTTAGGGTGAGGTGTGTTCCAGGTTACATGTTACATGCAGAACATCTGCAGACGTGTGCAGTATGCTATTGGGGGATGTAATGGTTGTATGTGGACAATACATAGTGTGACATACCATCATATCCACATTAACAGGCACATAACAGGCAGACACACATCCAAGAGACCTGGGCCTATTGCTGGTAACTAATTTGAGCATGTGTCCAATGTTTTACAGGTAGGCTGCACACAGCACATGCATAACTTGTCTGGATTGTGGTATCAGTTGTCTGTATGGTTCATGGTGACAGTGGTCACCATAACATGGTACATGGGACATATACCGGGTGTACCTTGGTGCAATGACAGTGTACACAACACCCACACCCCCAGTGGATATTGTACTCCCTGAAACCCACGATGACACTCTGACATACCCACCATCCCACATTGCCCATGACTGTGATACAACCCATTGTATATCCCAACAGTGGTACTACAGGGATATGCATCTAATGCACATACCACAGGCCTAGTATGGGGTTGCATTGTTATGCCTCACATATGGGCAGCAACAACACTATCTGTACTATTGTGTGGCAATGGATATTGTAATAGGTGTATGTGGCCTTGGAATGCTGTACCCTACAGATATACAGACACCCACACATAGACACACTTGCCAGAACTCAATGGGTATCCCATGCCTATCAACCCATTTGTACAACACTGTTCTGCTGGTACTGCAAGGCTCGTGTAGACAGTAGGGAGAGGAGCATAACAAGGTACATGTAATGTCCCATACAGCAGCAGCCACAACTGACTATAGCAATGGGTGTTGCGGTGGTTGTGAAGGCCCTCATGGAATTCCCAAGTACAGGTGTACTAACACACAGACACTGCTATCATTCAGTAATACACACGTACACATGTGTGAGTACTGGGGTTCATCGCTGCAGATGGTCATAGCTGTGTACCTAGCTATTGTCCATGGAGAGATGGGTTGTGTAGGGGATGTGTATACAGTGGTATCCTGCCACCTGCCATGTCGCAGCAGGCAATCTATTGACAGACACCACTGTGGTGACCCTCAAGTTGAGAGTAACATGCATCAGCCAATCCTCTAGGTACCTCCTGCACATGGCCACTAAGGTGATCAAGTTGACATGTATACAGCATGTATTACAACACTTGGTTACTGTCTTTATTGGAGACCTGTACTGAAGCATGTTCTGTTGACTGCGGTAGTGTAGTGGAGGTACCCGTGGCATGAGGTGTGTAGAAGGTGTTGTCTCCTGTATGTGCCAGTTTTTACACAGCTGGGCAGACATGTCAGTCTCAATCAAGCATAGATTGTCTGTACATATCCCAGCTGGATAACTGCCATATGCACATCTGTACAGGGATTGGCAGTCATCAGCTTGGCAAGTAGCTATGCAGTAGGATGAATGTGTTGACAGACAGACTTTTAACAACAATATGTATACCATAACTACATGTTGAAAGCCCTCACTAACATGTGCTGTACAGATGGTAGTCTACAGTTACGTTCCACATGTCGGATAATTATCCAGTAGGGTATATATACTGTGACACAACGCACACAGCAGGGACACAACAGGGAGGCCTCAGAGTGCAGTTATGCCTGCAGGTGTGCTTGTTGTCAGTACTACATTTAACACTCTACTCTTGCCTGGGAAAGCACTGCCAACAGTAGTACTGCCATGATACACTACATGCCAGTGTGACAGCATGTACCTAGGGCTACCACCCCTGTATGTAACACATTCACATGGATAACAGTGCTGTATAGGCCTCATATACTTGTGTTTCCCAGACATCACACTCACACCCCTAGTTACTGTAATGACAGCACATAGATGCATGCATTGTACATGGCATTACATACACTTATTACAGATGTCATTACCCTGGTATGGTAATGGACTGGGCTGTAAGGACTGGTTACCAGGGCTAAGCCATGCTTGGCAGGTATCAACATTGCTCCAATATAACAGCTAAGCTGATTTGCGCACTGGTAAGCGAAGCCTACATTGAAAGCTGCTCAAAACTGCCTTAACCACTCTGTATACAACAACTCTTGTTCTGCCCAGCAACAAAATGAACAGCCCTTGCAGGTCTTGAAGCCAGGACCCTGTACACTATAGTCACAACACTTAACTACTACACAATGATGACTGTGAAAACAGCTGTTGTTTTTCCAATATATCTGTCAATACACATATTGATTGGTATTGAACAATTGCTTTTACTTCCACAATTGTGTAGTACTTGTTATTAATATGACTGTGGCATAACATGTGTTGTTATATCATAATGTACACATATCAAATACATACGGTGAGATACATATGGGAAGATATATGATGTTTACACATGACAGGAATATGGATATATACATATACATATGTTGATTTATGTCTACATATACATACACATGTATATCCATACATATGTCTGTATACACATCTGTATAGTGCATCATATATATGGCCATGTGTAGATCTCTTTGTATACACACACACACACACACACACACACACACACACACACACACACACACACACACACACACACACATATATTTTTATATATATATATATATATATATATATATATATATATATATATATATATATATATATATATATGTATATATGGATATATAACTATATATGTACGTACATCCTATGTGTACAGATATGCATATTTATGTAGATATATATGTAGATATCTACATGTGCATTCTGATATACCTATTACTGTTGATATATATGTAGATATTCATAAGTATTTGTGCATATGTATCTATATCTGTATATGTGTAGACATATATTGCCATGTATGTATTTGAGTGTTTATATCTATCTATCTATATATATATATATATATATATATATATATATATATATATATATATACATATATATATATATATATATATATATATATATATACATATTATATATATCCATCTATGTATGTTGATATGTATATGTGTATATATATATATATATATATATATCTAGATAGACATATGGATAAATATATATACATATATGTTCACCATATGTCCAGAACATGGAGTGGAGTCCTAACTTAGCCCCAATACTTCCGACCTCTTAGTGCAAGGGGATGTCAGGTATGTATTGCAGGTATATATGTAGACTGTTGCTACTGTAAAAGGGGTTGTCTTAACAGACGTTTGTGGGAGGTCACATCTGCTTTTAACATGTGCGCCGTTGGCTACTGACAGACATCCTAAGATCATCATAGTACAATACCACTGCTAGTGCAATAATGATCCTGTGGACTACAGCAGAGATATGACCAATATATGTGGACAGTCTGGCACTCTGTGATCAGTCCAGATGTGTACAGATATCCCCTTCATGTGAGACGTGCACCACGCCTCCCAATGCAGATGTTAATAGCCATGTACATGGATATATCATGTAAATACTGGACAACATATGCCCACACAATTTATGCATGCACACACGCCAGTCTGTCCTGACAGATAATACCTGGTGGTCAGGGATCACATGGCCACATACTACCCAGAAGTTAGTGACATGCATCTGTACAGAATCCCACTGCTTTGTCAGAAATACACAACAGTTATGGTGGCCTGGCAAGCACTATGTCTTGCAAATAACTGCACATATCAGCAAACTGGGTAATTACACTAGTCTGCTAGGCATCTCACAAATCACTGTGCAAACTACAGGCAGACTGCCATAACACTGGAATACATTATGTATGGGGGACTACACATATACCTGTGATCATAGTGGGCTCTACACACACGTCACAGCACAGAGTAACAGACACCTGTTTGAAAGTGCATACCCACAACCAGTGTAAACACAGCCACAGCACACAGCCACATATGGTGCATACACTTATTATGACACTATATGGACTGTCTGATAAACACCATCCTCATATGTGCCACTCACACACTGACCTTACATACACTGGGTCATGGCACTGTGTGGTCCGATGGTTGTCTGTGGTATGGGACACGTGTGTGTCTTGCCCTACAGACATGTGAGCCAATTGGGTACCATTCACTGGAGCAGTATGTCACATCAGATAGAACAGGGCCAACAACAATGGCATCTACCACAGTCTGTGCACAGCCCAAGGTACATATGTGCAATACAAATACTATCGACAATCACCATAGGTACACAGACCCCAGTACTGTACACACAACCACAGAACGACCAAGCTATGTCCTCAGAAACAACCCCTATTATACATAACATGTCTAGCAGTCTGATATCTGACTGGCTTGTTATCAGGTATGATGTCAAAAAATAATGGTATGCAGGACATATGCACCTCTTACTGCAGGACGTATGTACAAAGGTTGACAGACTTGTGGCTGGAGCAATGAACACTGCCTCAATATTGGCATGTTGCTGTGATAACCTCATACATTTACTGTCGTACTAGGGTTTGTTGTGACATAGGCCCTATGAGGGATATGAAGTCAGTAACTCTCATGGCTGTCATCATGTACTGACTGCAATCCTCATACTATGCTTCTGCAGTTCTCACATAGGTGTTCTGTGAGTAACACAAGAAACAAAAGGCTCCACACACTGCCCAATCTGCAGATGACCCTACAGATGGGGGTTTTCTCATAAGCATAGTCCTGTCATGACAGGTATTAAAAATGTAAACCAGCCATATCCACACACACCCTGTTAAAACGACATTACTCCAAATGGAGAATAGCAGCACTTACATTCTGTAGTCATGTCCGACACATTCCCCTCCTGTGTGTTGGCCTGTTTTCCACAGTATATGTTGTTAGAGGTAAATCTCAAATACATCTGTGATGCTGTTTGCCAAACACTGACATGAGGTCCTGCTCACAGTGAATGAAAAGGCCCAACACCAACATGATGTTCCTAGATATTAGAGTGTGTTTCCATACAATTGACTATGGGAATGTTACCACAGCTGTTCCACATGCAATCAGTTAGAGGAGGGCTGCAATTCATGCAGAAGCCATCAGCTGATCATGAGCATCACTTATAAAACACAAGCTGCTGCCTAAGCAAAGCAGGTATAGTTCTTCACATCCACCAGAGAGGGAGTGAGAGAGACAGACTGAGACAAAGTAAGTCAGGGAGGGGGTGGGAGTGTAAAACCTAAGCATGTTTGTGTTACACATCTACCAGTACAGGGTTTCAAACTCCTGACTGATTATGTATTGCAATCACTTGCCTATGCAGTTATTGCATGCACCACATAGCTTACATGTTGAGGAGCTGTCCAAACATATATGTGATGGTGAGTGACATCAGCAACAGTGATATGGTACTGATACGGTAGGTGTAGAACACGTGCCTGTCCACATGAACAGGTGTCAGCATCAACACAGCCACACTCTCTCAGAGACTCACATACATTGACACACTTGACAGGGTCAGGAATACACTTCCTAACTAGTTAGTTTGCCACAATACAGTAATGTGCAGGTATCACATGTACCACAGGGGTTATCTGGAGGATATATGGGCAAAGGGTATGTGAAGGTGTATGACATCAGGCAGCATGCTTCAGTATGTCAATGGGAGTTGTAGTGAGTGTGAATGTGGTCAAAAGCATCATACATCACACACACAGACACAGGGTGCCAGTACTGACATGCATGCATGCATTGCTTCATGGGTGTGTAGTGGTTGACTGTGTCAGAAGGCTATACAAGGCTAGGTGAAGAGCATACTTTGGCATCAGGGCAAATGACAATGGTCTGCAGTGTGGCTCAGGGGTGTAGTGTCTGGAGTGGCCCACACAGGTGGGTATTGTATTCACCATCCAGTCACCTGGGTAACTATTGTGTGTGACCATTGCTGTGCAATGCTTGCTGTGTATGTGTTCTTTAGTACATGAAATGGATGCTGTCTGGGATGTGCACATGTCCCATATGCATGTACAGTGACATGTGGAACTGTATCTCGGGTGTCTGGCCCATGTTGTGTACACAAATTGTTATCATCAGATGTGCCAGTCCTTGCCTTGTGTGGTGTGAACTAGTAATGGACAGCAGGTTGACCCTGCACTTACGTTGATAGCATGATACAGGTATTCCCTGGTGTCAGTGGCATCTGTCCATGCAGGGCATGTGTTTAAGGCAAACACCTGACCCGACCCAGTTTGGCTTTGTTAAGGGCAGATCATGCCTACTAAACCTGGTTGACTGCTTCAAGACAGTCACCAAGGCCATAGATAAGAGGAAGGTGGTTCACACAGCCTACCTTGACCTCACCAAGGCTTTTGACACCATTCTCCACTCAGGAAATATAGAAAAACTAACCAGCCTGAACATAAACCCCTACGTCACGAGATGGGTTGTCAACTGGCTTACAGACAGAACTCACACGGTAAGAATAGCGGGCTCCAGGTCCGACTCTAAACAAGCCACAAGTGGTGTCCCACAAGGCTCGGTCCTGGGACCCCTACTGTTCGGTATATACTTCTCAGAAGCACAGGCAAACACAGGAGGAGTATGGCTAACTAAGTTCACCAATGACTGCAAATTGGGAGCCATAATTGACTCTTCGGCTGACATGGACATTCTCCAAAAGGGTCTTACTGAGATGGACACCTGGTATTAAAGTCATGGCCTTAAGCTAAATGCCAAAAAATGCATAGTCATCCCGTTTGGAAAAAACAAAACATCCATGAATTGCCACATAGGTGGCTGCTCCCTTAATACAGAAGAGGTAATAAGAGATCTGGGGACCGAGGTAGATAGTAATCTCTCCTTTGACAATAATATTTCCAAAGTTGTTAGGAAATCTTTCTATGTAGCCCATCTAATTACTAAAGGGTTCACATCTAAAAATAAAGAGGTTATAGTGCCCCTCCACTTGTCACTCATCAGACCCATCAAAGAGTACAATGCCCCATTTGGGATGTACCTCACAAGACACTTCCAACAGCTGGAATGACCACAAAAGTACCTCACCAAGAGGATTACTGGCCTCAAACATATGTCCTATGCAGCCCGACTGGAAAAACTCTGGCTGTACTCAGTGGCATATCGCTTACTCAGAGGTGATCTCTGTCTGACTTACAAAGCCATGTCCAACTCAGAATTGATGGACATGCTCCACCTAAAGAAATCCAAGTCACTGCGAGCCACTCACTCTAGTGAGCTAATCCTCACCACAACAATAAATAGAACATGCTGGAGGGATAGATTCCTGTCACAGAGACTCCCCATGCTTTGTAACAAAATTCCTAACTACATTAGGCAGAGCCCCTCACTAACACTCTTCAAGAGAAACCTTGACGAGTGGATGGTAACAGAAAATACACCCCTGGAATCACTTCATTGGCTCTTCTTGACAGAGGCTCAGTTATTTAATCATTGGGATGGTGAAAGCTGACACACTCTGGCTAGGCTTATAAATGCCTTTGGGCAGATAGCCTAGTACCTACCTATGAACCTATGAACCTATGTCCTTTGTGGGTCACATTTGATGGCAGCAAAGGTGTTACAGGCTTCCAGTGGAGAACATAGTGAAGGCGCACTGTTTGCATGTACATGCCTATTGTACTGATGGACATGATGTAATGCCCTCTGTAGTCTACTACAATCACACCATGGTTACTATCTGTGGGCAATATGCAGGATGCTACCAACATAGCGGTTGTTGTCTAGGCAAGAGTGTTTGTGTATGAGACATAGGTTGAGAGTGTTCTCTGGGTAATACAAAGGTTGCTAACTTTGTTCACCAGGCCTTGATGTCACATGTAGGGATATGGATTGGCACCCCAGCCTCTCAGCTATTTCACATCTGTTATTCTTGTGAGGTGGACATTGTGACATATAATAGGGCCACCATATAAGAAATTTGCAAAACCCACTCCACAGTGAGTCCAGTTGTTACACACTCACAGCCACCTCCACACAGGATATGAATGACAAACACTGACACACACACACACACACACACACACACACACACACACACACACACACACACACACACACACACACACACACACACACACACACACACACACACACACACACACACACACACTTGCCATATCTGGGATTACAGCTCCAACCTAACTAGTTTATTATACTACAGCATTATGCAGTTATAGGATGTGCCATGGAAATTACTGGATTACTTCTTCCCTAAAGGTGTATTTCAAAGTGAATGACATTGGCAGGCTTGCCAAAGTAGGACAATGGAGGTTGTAGTGGCTGTGAATGGCCTCAAAAGCATTGCACCCTACACAAACATCCACACTTGCCATGTCTGGGAATAGAACCCCTACCAAACTACTATTTCATACTACAGCAAAGTAGGGCATTTGAATTGTAGTGGGTGTGACTAGCCTAAAAAGCATTCCTCTCTATACAGACAGTGACAAAAAACACACAGTTGCCATGTCTGGGATTAGAGCTCCTACCTGATTAATTTGTCATACTACAGCATTACGCAGTTATAGGATGTACCACAGAGATTATTGGGCTACATCTTTCCCAAAGGTGCATTTCAAAGTGAATGACATCAGTAGGGCCATTTGAATTGTATTGAGTGTGACTAGCCTAAAACTACCTAACTAGTTTATCACACTACAACATTACACATTTATAGGATGTGCCACAGAAATTACTGGGCTGCTCCTTTCCCAAAGGTGTATTTCAAAGTGAATGACATCAGCAGCCTTGCCAAAGTAGGGTATTTGAATTGTAGTGAGTGTAACTAGCCTAAAAAGCATTGCTCCCTACACAGACAGAGACACACATGCACAGTTGCCATGTCTGGGATTATAACTCTTACCTAAGTAGTTTATCACACTACAACATTACACAGTTATAGGACATGTCACAGAGATTACTGGGCTATTTTTTTCCCAAAGTTCCAAAGTGAATGACATCAGCAGGCTTGTCATAATAGGGCTATGAGGAGGGCAGTGTGTGTGCATGGGCCATAACTCATTAATCTAGAGGTAGACACACCACAGTTAGGCACATGCAGGTTTATATTCCGCAGGTATGTGTATGCAACTGCTAGATGACTACTGCCTTGTACAGCCATGTTGCACAGCTAGCACTTGCACCACAGAATCTGTAATGCTGATAGATACCAGTGGCTAATTTCTACAGTGAGTAACATTTACACATCATGTGATTGTAGCCCTTTGGCCGTGTGCTGGTTGGGACAGGCCTCATGATGGAAGGCTCTTTGCCACTGTCAGTCTCTTCCACACATCTATGTATGTGTACTTTTGGCATATTATAGTGTGTTGTCCTTGGATATATGTGTGTATTCCTATCCAATGTGTGTGCAAAGCATGACTGGTGAATATGTAGGAGTGTATGCACTAACATCTGCAACTGTCAGATATGTATGGTCCACTGTTGTTGGCAAACACGGGCTTCATTTGTTTGTGTGTGAGCATGCCCTATATGACCTTTCAGCATGTTGTTGTCTAAGTGTGTGAGCATGCCCAGTATGCCCTTCTATACTGAATGTGTGGATCCATTCCAGGTAGTTTGTACTCCAGTGCAGACCTTTGTGTTCTACACTTACAGGTAGCAAACTGTTTCTGCATGATATCTGTAGATCAGTTGGCAATATGGGGTCAAACTTTGCAAGGGATTTATTTATTTATTTACATTTGTTGACTGGGAATGTCTGATTGGATGCAGGTCCATTTTAAGTGGAGGCCTGGGAAGAAAAGCCCTACAAATTAAAATATTACAGACATAGTTACAGATGAAGAACATAGTGCATTCAGTAGATAACTAACATGTGTTCTATCCATGAAGTTATAGCAGATATTAACAATTTCTACAATAAGAAGTTACTGCCATATAATAAGTAGATAGGCATGGAAGTATCAGAGCTTGCTGTAATCAAAGGTAGTTTATGGGGTAGAAGAGAGGTAGAGGGTAGATGGAGTGGAAGAAGTTAGAGGGGAGAGTTGCAAGGGCATAGCCAGCATGTTTTTAGGTGTGCTTTAAGTAAACCTTTGAAGTTGGTGCATGATGGTAGAAAGGTTATTGTGGGGGGTGGGTGTTCCATAATTTGGCTATAGCGCTGGAGAATAGTGCTTCTCCAGCAGTGTTATTAGTGCTAGTAACCTGTAATTGATTTTTGTTGCTGGATCGTAGTGGTCTGGTGGTGAGATAGGGTTGGAGTAGATACTGGAGGGATGGGACCTTTAGAGGATGGTTAACCAGTTTGTGGGTGAGTGTGAGTTGATACCATTGAAGGAGGTGTGGGAGTTCTAGCCAGCCTAGTTCAGTAAGTGAGAGACAGTGGTGACTGTGGTAGGATGCCCAGATGGCGAATTTGGCGATTTTGTTGTAGCAGGTCTCGAGTTTATTTAGATCACATTGTCTTAGGTTGGTATATATTGGAAAGGCATAAAGTAGGGTGGAAATAAGGTGTGAATTTGCAACTGAAATCCTAGCTACTTTGGTGAGGAGTTGCTTATTTCTCTATAAGGCTCCTAGTTTTTGGTGGACTTTGTTTATGGTCATGGATATGTGAATGTCAAATTTGATATTGTTGTCTATTTCAACTCCTAGAAATTTGGTGTGATCTGTTCGGTGGATAGTAGTGTTGTCTTTTGCTGTGATGTTAGAGTGAGAGTTGTTTTGAGTATGACTGGTGGGTTCGAAGATGAGGAGTTTAGTTTTGTTTGGGTTGAGTATTAACTGGGCATCGGATAGCCAAGTTTCAACAGAGGAAAAGGCATGCTGTGTTAACTTTTGCAGTTCGGGTAGGGACTGGGCGGAGCAGATGATGGTTGAGTCATCTGTATATTGTATGAGTGTGCCATGTTTTGTGGCAGAGGCTAGATTATTGGTGAAAATAGAGAAGAGCAGGGGTCCAAGGATGGATCCTTGGGGAACACCAATAGAGACAGGTAGTTGGGGAGATATGTCATTTTGCCATACCACAGATTGCTGGTGGCAAACAGGTAACTTTGAAACCAGCTGGTGACTGATTGAGAAAAGGATAGGTTATTGAGTACAGAGAGGAGTTGTTTGTGTGGCACAATGTCAAATGCTTTAGATAGGTCTAGGAAAGTAGCAGAGGAGAGATGGCCATTGTTTTTATGGTAAAGGACGATGTTAGTAAAAGGGAGTAAGGCAGTGGTGGTGCTATGGTTTGGTCGAAAACCATGTTGAGTATTAGAAAGGAGGCTGTTAGTAAGGAGGGAGTCTGAGATTTGAGAGTGAATGCATCTCTCTAGTATTTTGGAGAGTGGAGATAGAATCACTATGGGGCGGTAGTTGGTTAGTTCTGTGGAGGGGCCGCCTTTGTGAAGGGGAATGATGTGTGATATTTTCCATAGTGTAGGGACATAGCATTATGACAGAGATCAGTTAATCAAGATGGATACTGGATAGGCTAGGGCGCCAGCTACAATTTATAGGAATTCACTTGGGAGGTTGTCTACTGCAAAGTTTGTGGGTTTAAGTTTAGTTAAGAGTTTTCTTATGTTGGAGCTAGAAATGGGAGAAAATGAGAAAAGTGTGGGGAGATTACTGGGTGAAGATGTGGGGTGTAGGGGAGGGGGGCTGTGTTGTCTGCCTAGTGATAGTATGGTTTGTGTGAAGTGTGTGTTGAATGAGGTAGCAATATTTTCTGAGGAGTGAGGAATGTTAGATGTAGAGGTATTGACTTTACCTGGGTGGAGGATGGAGTTTATGGAGGTCCAAAATTGTTTGGGGTTGTGGGATGGAAAGCAACAAGATAACAGAGAATACAGACCTTTATATAACTTCTGTACTATGTATTCGTAGATTGTACTGTAGGTGACTGTGTCCATGCTGCTTCTGCTACATGGTACTGGTGTTAGCAGAGATATTCAGACATGTGTACTGTTATACACTGTGATGTTTTATGTCCTCAAGTACTGTCAGGTGGACATGTTTGCTTGCAGTGATGTCTTGGGGAACACAGGGTGAATGCAGCAGTGTCCAGTATTGTGGTCAAATGCCTACATAGTCATGGAAAATCATGCCATTCTAGAGGGGGAGCTGCAGACACTTGCTGGGTCTGTGTGTCAAGTTCAGCAGCTTGTTACAGTGATGGCAGATGATCCCATACATGTACATCAATCAATATGGCAGTATGGTCTTATCCTGCTGTGGCAATACCTCACAGCTGTACAGATTCACACAGGTTACATTACCCGTATTGTGGTGTTCGGGCAGGTTTGTTGCCACTCATTTTTGAGTTTGCAGCCAGTGATAGTATGTGCACATGGTTGTGTGTCGGACTTTGCACATTCCATGTTGCCATGCTCCCACCCCCTTTATTATTCTATCCTCTTCTATACATTATGCATACATTCACTGATACCTTTGCTATAGTTCTCACCTCATCACACCTGTGTTTTAGTATTGGTCCACAGTTTAAGTAGTGGGACATGGTGGACATGTTACTATGGTTTGCCCACATAGCCTTGCATATTTCTTATGTGGAATGTGTTATGTTGTTATTTGGGTGTCCATGACATAACATACATTGGCAGTACAGGTGAGATGCAGGCCTTTGGCAGAGGCCTGTAGACCATTTAGTGGTGATGCAGGCCAGCTGTAGCAGGCCTTTGTATTCTGTCAGTCCTACAGTCCCAGACTGCCATACAGTATATTCCCCTGGGGTGACAGGGTAGGTGTGGTAGGTGTTCATGCCAATACTTTCTTTTAATATTGATCAGGTGGTGTGGATGCTGGCAGAGTGCTGCTTACAGCTTGGGACACACCTGCATGGGACACCAGCACTGCATGCTGCCTTCTTTCACTATTGCCATGCACAGGGGGGTCATATTATACCCATTCCCAACAGCAGGGATAAGACCGGAGAGGTACCAGTGGGTGGTGTTTGGGTGATCTGGGTGCATGTATGCTATGGACACTACTTGCATCTGACTTGCAGATATGCATGGGGCATTCCAGTTATGCTGGTTTGTGCAGGGACATCAGCCATTTCCCAATACCTCAGTCCTACCACCTTTGTGATCTGCAAGTATTCGGACAGACAACATCGGTATTCCCTACTACAAGCCCAGATAATGTGAGGCATACCTGTATGTACAATTCCAAAGGTGTGTCCATTTCACAGTTATGCATTATATACTGTATGTCTGGGGTACTTTTCCCTGTGTACTGCTTGTATATCTAGCCCAACAGTCATGCCATGTCCATCTTTCAGATGGTGACACATATTACCACCATACATTTACAATGGCTTACTGCTAGCATGTGTTATACTGGGGAGCATTGTCTTTGGCACTGCAGTTGTGAGGACTTGGCCCTGGCATCAACAGTAGGGGGCACTGGCCACCAGGTCAAATCTCAACATGCATACATACTGGCCACGCTCACACAATATGAAACACACACCTACCTAACACATGCATACCTGCATGTTATACAAATGTTACAATCTATTCTGCTACCTTGGCCATCCCAGGGCATCTGTGCTCCACTGGTATTATACCTACACATACATGTGACTACATGTCTACATCAGATAGAGGGGGGGCACACTTGACTGTTACTACATTTCTACATAGGATTGGGGGGCACACCTGACTGTTTCTACATTTCTACATAGGAATGGGGGGCACACCTGACTGTTTCTACATTCCTACATAGGACTGGGGGACACACCTGATGGTTTCTACATTTCTACATAGGATTGGGGGGCACACCTGACTGTTTCTACATATGATTGGGAGGCATACATGACTGTTTATACATTTTTACATAGGATTGAGGTGGCACACCTGAGTGTTACTACATTTCTACATAGGATTGGGGGGGGGCACACCTGACTGTTACTACATTTCTACATAGCACTGGGGAGCACACCTGACTGTTTCTACATTTCTACATAGAAAATGGGGGGCACACCTGACACTTTTACACATTTGCTATGACTGTACTAGTTTGTCAGGTACTCCATTTCATTCTGTATTCTAACTTATCATGCTGACTAGAGGCATATCAGTGTACTACAGGTCTTAAGTTTGATTGACGTACATACCAGTTTCTGACTTCTTACCCATCAGATCTAACATTCCACTGCCTGACCTGATATAGTCTGTCTGTGTAGACCTGGGGGGAGAGGTTACCCATAGCCATCATTCAGAGGCCCTAGCACATCCTTTGTTTGTGTTTGTCTACACCTGTCCTGCTGGCTGAGACTGTTGTTGGGTATGTGAACCTCACTGACTGGCATGTGTGTGTCATATGGACAAACATGTGGTCCAGCACATTTCCTGCAGTGGGTTTTGTCACCATGTGTAGTACTGGCTACTATGGTGGCACCAGTATTTGTTACAGATCACATGCTGCCACTATAGGTGTCTACTATCTGCTGGCATCCCATTCAGCCACCCAATTCCCTTGCAAGCTCACATCCATACCATAGATACAAGTAACAACACATACTACTCCATTCAGAAATTGGTAAGGAGAGTAAATTACCTTGTGGGTGTGCTAGTATTGAGGATGATGCTGGATGGCTGCCTATGTCGGATGCACATAGTACACTCCCTATACATGGTTGAGCACAGGTAGTGTCATGTTTGGCATCCCTTTTACTGTATGGGCGAGTCAGAGAGAGGTGTCATTCCCTGGGTCCCTACTGTGTCAGTGTATGTGCTATGCGTTGCCTCTTTGCCAAGGCCAGGGCATACTGGGCATGCCTCCATCTGCCTACTGGGGCAGGCTCAGGTTGTTCCTCCTCTGAGTCACTCTGTGCCTGTGCAGATCTTGGCATTGGTAGGGGGCTGTGTGGCCCTGCCCCATGCTGTTCCTGCTGCAGCTGTTTACGCAGGATCATATTGTGTAGCATGGCACATACGATGACAATTTGAGTACACGTAGCTGGTGAGTACTGCAAGGCTCCACTGAATGTGTCCAGGCACCAAAACCGTGACTTGAGCATCCCAAACACACTCTCTATTATGATTCTCATCTGTGTGTGTGTGTGCCTCATTATGGAGTTCTTGTTCAGGTGTATGTGCATTTCTGATGGTTGTCATCAGCCACTGCTCCAGTGCATAACCAGCATCCCCCACTAGGTGACCAAAAGGGATGTCCCCATTGGCAAATCTCTGGTACAGCTGTGTCAGATGCCAGATTTGGGAATCGTGATAGCTTCAAGGGCAGCCAGCACACACATTCATTATAATGCCCTGGGCATCGCGCACGATCTGACAGTTGATGGAGGGGAAGCCCTTGTGGTTGTATGCTGCCCGGTTAAAGAAACTCCAGCTCTACTCAGTGGCATACCGCCTGTTCAGAGGCGATCTGTGCCTGACGTTTAAAGCCATGTCCAACCCGGAATTAATGGACATGCTGCACCTCAGAAAATCCAAATCCCATCGAGCTACGCTCAAGAGACTTGAACCTCAGCACTGAAATAAATAGGACATGCTGGAGGGACAGATTCATAACCCAGAGGCTCCCTTCCCTCTGGAATAAAATCCCAGTCCAGGTTAGGCAGAGTCCCTCATTGACTCTCTTCAAGAGGAATCTTGATGAGTGGATGGGAGATCGTAGGTTTACCCCGGGTATCACTTCTGTGTCACTGTTAGACAGAGGCACAGTATACTAACCTCGAAAAAGGGCATAGCAAAATAAATTTAAAATGGGTGGCGAAAGCCAAACACATTCTGGCTAGGCTTATAAATGCCCTAGGGCAGATAGCCTAGTATGAACCTATGAGCCTATGAACCTATGGTTAATATAGACCCTACCCCACTCACCAGGTGGTGCTTTGATGCATATGTGCATGCAGTCTATAGCACTCACTACCTCAGGGTATTCTGCTATTTGGTGGAATACCCTGGATGCTGATGGCTGTGAGATCCCCATGATATCTCCAGTTGGCCTTTGGCAGGTACCTGTGGCTAGTATTCCTAGGCCTACACATAACTTGGTATCCACTGTGACAGGTTCCCCTCTGTTAGTTCTGTGTGTGAGGCATGTCTGGCACAGCTCAACAATTTGCTGTAGGAGGTCCCTGCTCACTCTATAGCACTCCACTATCACCAGCTCATGTAGCCCCTGTTAGGTTACCCTGGGTCTGTACACCCTTCTCCTTCTCCTGACTGTGAGTTGGTCGACAGCATTCTCATCCTTACCACCCTCAGCTTCTTCCACATGTTGATGTCTGATAGCTGCTGCAGCCCCTATCATTTTGTTGTTTTTGTTTGTTAAAAGTTCTCCACTTGGATACACCGGTGGTGTAGAGTATGTGGGAAAAACCAGAGGGAAAGGTGTTTGCATAGTTTATAGTAGTTTTCTGGGCTGGGCTGGTCTACTGCCTGTGTACTTGGCTGATCCTGATATATTTCACCTGCCAGTTATGCTAGTTCTCCTCAATTACGTGCCTACTGCTGTTTTCCCTTCCCATTGGCTTCCTGTTTAAGCCCAGGGTTGTACCATGTAAACCCAGTGCTCAAATGTGCACAGATCTGCTATTTCATTGTTTATTTTTTTTTTTCGTTTAAAACCCGCACACCCACTTAGGCAATGTAATGAGTGCAAGGCAGCCTCAGACACACCCCCTTGCATAGTTCTGCTAAGCTAGGGGCAAATCAGAGCCACAGAGATCCAATCCTCTTACAGTATGCCTGACACACCCCCTGTGATATCAGCTAACTCCTAGGCTTGCACCAAGCTATTCCTGCTCTTACACTGTTGGGTGCTGACTAGCATGCAGGGAAAATTTGGGATTCAGTATCATTCCCCTCATTTGCATAGGATTGCCTGCTGATGCATAGTTACAGGTCCCACACTGAGCTTCACCCCTTAGCAACAACTATTCACTGGCCTTGTTGTCTTCTGCCTGCCATTGAGTATAATGGCAAAATAGTGATTTTGGCTAGAATGCTTCTTTTAGGTTTTTTATTTTATTTTATTTTTCTCCCAATCCTGTTTTCTCGCTGCTGCCCTATGCTCAAACAGCCGAGATTGGCTAAAAAAAGAAAATAAAAGTTACTTTTTTTATTTTTGCAACTGTTTTCCATGTCAGTGGCCATATATTTGGCCATTGGCATGCTTTCTACATAATATCCACCCTTTATTTGGAGCTGTTATGGCTCAGTTTTGTAGTTTGCAGAAATGTGCTTGGTTACTTAGCTATCATTGCAGTAACACTACCACAAACCAGACCATTCTGGCCCACCCAAACACACACATTTTACACAAAACATAAGCCCACTATTTAATAAATGTATAAAGGCAACAGCTTGAGCAGCAACTCTTCAAAAGATATACTCCAGGAGTTTATGCCAGTTCAGTAATATCCACAACAGTACAAAACGCTAATATTCCACTCGCCGACTGTATTGCAAGATGAAAAAGCGATACCAGCCTGATGTTAATCCACGTACAAAAGTTTAATAAAAACCAGCAAGGTTAAGTGCTTTCACTCATAACACACGAGCTTCATCAGAACAAATAAAAACTCAATTCCAACAATTTAAATATATATGGGTTGGCGCCAAAAAGTACAAGTCTTAAAGCTGTAACACATATTCAATGCAAAAATGCAATATACAGCAAATAAAATTGTTACCCTTATTACCATCAAAAAATAATAAAATGAATTGAATAAAATTACACTAATTCTAATATAAAAATGAATATTTGTGCAATATTAAATAATGTACAGATGATGTTGTAAATAATGATAATGTAAAGCTTAGCAATTCAGCATTGACAGGTTTAACTGAAATATAATCATTGATACCTGGTGCAGTCATAGCGTCAGTATATAACTGCCACCAGTATTCTTTATATGCCAGCAAGTTCTTAATATTCCCTCCCCTGGGGTCAGTTTTAATAATATCTAAAATGGCAAATTTAAAATGGTGCTCTACACCTTCCTTATTAAAATTCCTATATAGGGCATTTTTAGTGTCCTTGGTTTTAATACTATAACCATGGGCATATATTCTCTTTTTAAACTGTCTTTGTGTTCTCCCTATATAGTAAGCAGGACAAACCATGCACTTGGCCAGATAAATGAGCATACTAGTTCTATAATTTTCTTTTTTAAACCTAAAATCTAAGTTGAAGAAAAAAAGTTGCTTTATACCAGTCAACAACCCATTGGTACAGGTTTATGAAAATAAAGTATCTAGGGAATTATATAGGTACAAAAATACAGCTATCAGGAAAAAAGTTAATAGAAATCTCACTATGGATGAACAGAGCTTACTCAACAAGTTGCGGAATAACAATAGTGTGCGCATTATGAAACCTGACAAGGGTGGAGGAATTGTACTTTTTGATGCCTTTCTTTACAGTTCTATTTTACATGACATTTTGCACAACTCTGGTAATTATGAAGCAGTCTCAACTAATGAAGTACATATAGCATATAGGAGGATAGACATGTACTTGGATGATTTTTTGATGGAACAAAGAATTACTGATGATTTACATCATTATATGTCAGTTGATTCACCTTATATGGCTACAATTGTTGGCATCCCCAAGGTGCACAAAAACATCTTAGAGCCTCCATTCCGCCCTATTATTTCAGGGAGTAAGTCTAAAACTTTTCCTATAGGAGTAGTTATTGATACATTTCTTAAACCTATTTACTCTGATATTAAACATTTAGTGAAGGATTCCTGGGTATTTCTTAAAAATTTCCCTATTGACACAAAATGTCAGAACTTACTATTGGCATCTATAGACATAGTCGACTTGTTTTCTTGCATTCCCCACAATGAAGGGATCACTGCCTTTACCAACAGTATGGTCAAACATACCAAAATGAGTTGGGATAGGATTCGGTTACTGGCTGAGTTAATGAGCATTGTACTTGACCACAACTACATCTTTTTTGAGGGTGAGATGTTTAGGCAAACTCAAGGCGTGGCTATGGGGGCAGCTTGTGCCCCCATATATGCCAATATGGTGTTACTAGATTGGGAGGAGACTCATATATTCAACAGCAAGTACTCCGCAAACATTGTTTACTATTCCCGTTATCTTGATGACATCTATATTTTGTGGAATGGTGACAGCAGTTCCTTTACTGAGTTTGTCACATACCTTAACAACAGTACAAATTATTTGAAATTCACTTCTGAATGTAACCACACTGGAGTGGCTTATTTAGACACAATGATAACTTATGACGGGAATAGATTTAAATCTAGGATACACAGGAAGAGTACTTTTACTAATTCCTATTTAGAATTTAGCAGTAATCACCCTAATAAACTTAAAAATAATATTTTTAAAAGACAACTAGTACGTGCACTAAGGATGACATCTGAGTATGTGGATATGATTGAGGAAGTTACGTTTATTACTAGGTTGTTCAAGGAGAGAGGGTATGATGAGAAAATGTTGTTGGACACTAGTAAGTATGTTATAGATGAGTGGGGAAAAAAATACACTCCACTGTTAGGATTAAACAGTAACACTGATACTAATTTAATTGTTAAAGAACAGATTATTACAGACACCAATAAGTTTAATAGGGCATGTATAATAGAATTTGGTCCTCATACACATGTTGTTAAAAATATTATGATCAAGTATTGGGACTTATGCTTTACTGACCAGGATATAGTGACCATTCTTGGTCAGAGACCCTGTTTGTTCACAAAATGGGCAGGAGCCTGAAATATTACTTTGAAAATGGATCTAAAACTAATCCAACTGTTGACTCATATACTAGGAAGTGTGGGAATTGCAATCAATGTAAGGACATCCTTGAAGAGAGTAATTTAATTTTGGACAACATCAATAAGACCACTGTTAGGTTTAAAAAAGGAAATTGTAGAACTAGTAACCTCATTTATCTGGCCAAGTGCATGGTTTGTCCTGCTTACTATATAGGGAGAACACAAAGACAGTTTAAAAAGAGAATATATGCCCACGGTTATAGTATTAAAACCAAGGACACTAAAAATGCCCTATATAGGCATATTAATAAGGAAGGTGTAGAACACCATTTTAAATTTGCCATTTTAGATGTTATTAAAACTGACCCCAGGGGAGGGAATATTAAGAACTTGCTGGCATATAAAGAATACTGGTGGCAGTTATATACTGACGCTATGACTGCACCAGGTATCAATGATTATATTTCAGTTAAACCTGTCTTAATGCTAAATTGCTAAGCTTGACATTATCATTATTTACAACATCATCTGTACATTATTTAATATTGTACAAATATTCATTTTTATATTAGAATTAGTGTAATTTTATTCAATTCATTTTATTATTTTTTGATGGTAATAAGGGTAACAATTTTATTTGCTGTATATTGCATTTTTGCATTGAATATGTGTTACAGCTTTAAGACTTGTACTTTTTGGCGCCAACCCATATATATTTAAATTGTTGGAATTGAGTTTTTATTTGTTCTGATGAAGCTCGTGTGTTACGAGTGAAAGCGCTTAACCTTGCTGGTTTTTATTAAACTTTTGTACGTGGAGTAACACCAGGCTGGTATCACTTTTTCATCTTGCAATACAGTCGGCGAGTGGAATATTAGCATTTTGTACTGTTGTGGACATTTGGTTTTGTTACGCAAGACGCTTTTTCAGTTCAGTAATATAGCTAACAAATAAACCACCAGACACACAAATTTAAAATTGGATAATAAAATTATTTTACTTGAAACAATAGAATTAAGCAAAGCATACTGCATAATTAAATATACAAACAATTTTTGTCCTGTACAAAGAAATGTATTTTTTGTGTTAGATCAAATGGCATCTAAAACTTTTGCAGGTAATGACAATAATGAATTAGAATGTAAGGAAGTCAGATGACAAATCATTTAACTGTAGATTAAAAGCCTGTGCTAAGTTAAACAATAAATATTAAATGTATATTAAATTCACAGAGGATTTAAATGCAGTTATATAATAGTTTGTTATATGTAATTATTTTAGTGTCATTTTTATATTTATTTTTAATTGCCTTATAATTATAAAGCAATGTTTCTGTAAAAGTGAGTGGTTTAGTAATTCAACATGATTAGTTCAGTTGTGTGAGTGAATTGATGCTATAAAATGGGGAGGATGTATTTATGTTTATTTCTGAAGTTCTTAAGATTAAAACTGAATGAAAGCATTATGGTAAAATATGTCTGAGTGGGACCTTCTAGTTTTCAATGTGTTTAATCATTTAAGTGTGTTATGTAGTTCACTTTGTTTTGGTGCTGGACTGTTATTTTGCTGGTTAGCAATTTTTTTTCTTAGTGGCCTGGATATACTTAAGTGGAAAGTTTAAACTCAGCTTGGATATGAATTCTCTTTCACCAGCAGATGAGGATTTGAATGTGTCTGTTCATGCAGTCGCAATATGCGTTCTTACATACATGTAGACCTTTAATTCATTTATGAAGCAGGCACATGAAGTTTTCAGACAAGTTGTAGTATCTGTGTCTGGAGGAGTAAGCATGAAGGAAGATTTTCTGGCTTTGCTTCTTTCTAGAAGTGGAAGTGAAGACACTATTGCCACTGTTTTGGGTCTATATTATAACATCAAAGTCTTACAACTTTGAATGTTATAATATCGAACCCAGTAGAGCAAACGCTGGAAATAACAAAGCTGAAGAACACTGAATACTATCCTAGGGAAAGTATTCAGTGGGCTGTTTCTGCAGCTTCGCTATTTCCTCGACTTTGGAGCGAAGGTTACAGACCGGGTTAAGGTAAGTGTGAGAACTAAGGTGAGTGTGTGATTGGGTGTGGTTTAGATGAGGTAGGGTTAGGGCATGGGTCAGGAAAGTGTGCAATTGTGTGGACGTGAGGGTTAGGGTGGGGTAGGTGAGTTAGGGTAAGGGAGTGGGTAAGGTGAGTGTGCGATAGTGATGGACCTTAGGGTTAGGGTTGGGTTAAGGTAAGTGGATAGCTAGTGGTGTATGTATGGTTTTGTGAAGTGTGTGTGTGTGTGTGTGTGTGTGTGTGTGTGTGTGTGGATTATTTATTTTGATCTACTTGTGTTGTGTGTATGTTTGTCGAATAGCGAATTTTTTCCCTGGGGAAAAAATTCACTATTCTGACTATTCGGTTTTTTGGTGTTTCGCTCTACTGGGTTCGATATTATAACATTCTAAGTTGTAAGACTTTGATGTTACAATATAGACCCCACTGTTTCTACACTGGACAGGAATTACAGGTGTAATAAAGCTGAGTTTTATTTAACCAACCCTTCTGATCTATTTAAAAAGACAGCTTCCCCCAGAGGGGTACAAAAGTGGATGCTATAAGTACGTCTTTTTATAACTGTAAAATCATTATTTTTTTCAATTTGAAAGGAAATGAACTTAGTTTAAAACTTTAGAGCTTGAAAATCTTTACTTGGAACGTTGCATCAGCATCAAACAAGCACCAATGTGGCTTAGAGATTTTAAGGTTTCCAAATGGAGGCAGTAAGGAAGATTCTGTATGCAAAAAGTTAGTGGAGATTTTCAATTAAACTGGTATCTCTGTCATGAAAACATTAATTGAAGCAAACAGTATCAAACTGAGTGATTTAAAGATGCAGATTCAGCCCCTTGCTTTAAATATTCAAAATCACCCTTGTTTTGCATCATTGGGTGAGCTTAAACAGGTTAGTTATTACCATCACTCGATACAAGGAGAAGAAATTAAAAAGGGATGATGATGCTTAATGCCAGGATGAAGTGTACCCCATTTAGACTAAGAGTGGAAAAAATAACTTAAAATGGAGGAGCTACAACATGAATTATACCTTAACTAATAGCATTTTTATTGAAGCAGGTGTTCTAGTGTTACCTCAGTCTAACAATGTAACAAATGATTTTGGGAGACCAACTCCTAATCAGGAGAAAGCTTAAAGAGATATTGAAAGGTTATATATCATCCACCAATGAATTCTCCAGTGCCCCAGCTACCTATGCCTCCTTTCTTCCAGATGCATCAACAGTCAAGATGGAAGAACAACTCCAGAGGGACAGGAAAAATCAGAGACAAAAATCAGGGAAGAAACAGGAAGACTTAATTTGTAATATATTTAATTTAAATTCTTTTATTTTAAAAGATAGCCAATGTTCACTTTTGAAAAAAGTGGTTTCATTTTATATCTTCTAATTGAGCAATTACTTCTGATGTGATTATTGATTTGAAGCTGCATGTACACAAATTGAATTTGAACTACATTTTAAATCTTCCAGATTTAACATTGTTAGGAAAAAAGTGTTTATAATCCTATTTTCCATAGTACTTTAGAATTATTCTCTGAGCTATGTGAAGAAGGAATGTGTGGGTTTGTGAAAACAGGAAATCTTTAAAATTGTATAATTTATCAAAATCAGAGAGGTTGGCATTAGCTGATATGTCATGAAACCTTAAATCTCAGAGTCATCAAAGCATATAAGGGAAATTGTATAGTTTTGCTGGCTACCAATGACTATAAGGAGGAGTTAAAATACATATTAAGTGATGATGAGTGTTACCAAGTAGTCATTGAAAAAAATTGTGTATAGTAATTATCAACTTATAGATAGCATGTTTTTTGATTTACTGCAACAAGAACAAATATATTTAAATGTGTTTGATGTCTGGAAAGTTGGTTGTCCAAAGATAAGTTTTTTGGTATACCAAAACACATCAACACTTTTCAGATCCCCTTTTTCAGCCCAATTGTAGCAGGAGACTTTAGTAAAACTGAAACCTTGTCTGTTTATTTAGATGTTTGCTTAACCCAATGGCACAGAATCCCAAGTTTTATTTGAGAGATTCACTTGTTTTAGATTATTTAAGAAATTATAAATTTAAAGGTACAGAAACTATGTTGGTCAACTTGGACTTTATTTATATACTTCAATTATGCTTAGTAAGTATAGGCATATAATTTGTTAGAAGTTAATTAAGCAGATTTCACTAATGAGTTGATTAATACAGATTTATTATAACAACTACTTTTGGAAAACAGTTTCTTTGATAATACATTATATAAACAGAGTAAAAGTGTCACAATGGAAGCTGGAATGGCACCTGTTTTTGCTAATTCAGTCATGTGTTGTTGAGAATATTATTTCTTACAATAACATCCTTAAAAATCTTTGCATTATAACTTTATTAATTAATTTTTGTGGCATGGTGGTGTAAAGGAACTTGATGAATTTTTGTTAGAAATAAATAATAGCACATAATTTTTAAACTTCACTATAGGTAGTAAAGGTTCCACAATTCATTTTAGATGTGATTATTGAATTAGCTTTAATTAATTCATGTTTTTATAGTGCTATATATAGAAAAAAAAACACATTTGTAAATAGTTATTTATATCACAACAGCCAGAATACTTACTTCATAAAAATAAATATGATTAGAGGATAATTTATAGGTTAAGTCAACTCATCAGTAAGGACTCAGTATTTTTAAATGAGATGGAGTTAATGAAAAAAAAATGTTTAGAGATAGAGGTTATATTTAACATAAGCTGGTTACCATCATGGAGGAAGTTAAAGAAAAAGGGACAGATATATTAATACTGATATTATTGAAAGGATTTGTGAAGAATAAAAAGACTGGTAATATAGAAGGTAACTTTTATTATATCCTTTGCTTTACTTTTTAGTATCAATTGCACATAACTTCAGGAAGTTTTAGTGGATAATTGGAAGATCATACTTGATAATAAACATCTGTTTAAAATTATAGGAGAAACTGTGTTTTACTTAAAAGAGAACTTGAAATAGCAGAAGTATTTTAGAGAGAACAGGCAATGTTAATCAAAAGTTAGAAGGCCCTTATGGAACATATAAATGTCAACATTGCATGTTTTGTATGTGCATATTTGAATGTTCTAACATAAAATTTAAACATAACAAAATAAAATGTTGGTCTAAAGATAGCTACACTTGTAATCCAGATGGAGTTGTCTATTTAGCTTTCAGTGACTCCTGTGACAGTTTCTTTGTAGGTAAAACTACAAGAAAGTTGTCCTGTAAAATTTATGAACATCAGTCAGCTATAAAAAAAAAAAAAGATTGTAACAACTCACTAGCTAACCATGCAGGTAATTGTAGTTTATTTAAAAAGTTTTATTTTTTGTATTAGATCATGTTGTATGTAGAGCTTTTGCAAGTAATGTCAAGAATGAATTAACATGTGAGGAAGTCAGATGGCAAATCATTTTAGCTCTGGATAAAAGGCCTGGCAGAAATGAAGCAATAACTATTAAATGATTATTAAATTCACAGATAATTTAAATGAAATTATATATTAGTTTGTTATATGCATTTATTTTAGTGTAATTTTTATATGTTTTTAATGGTCTTATAATTATTGGGCAGTGTTTCTTTAAAAGTGAATGATTCGATAATTAATGAAGTAAATACTATAAAATAGGGTGTATGTTTTCATGTTTATTTCTGAAGAAGTTCTTATGATTAAAACAGAACAAATGTGCTATACTAAAGTATTTCTGAGTGGGCCTTTTATTTTTCCTGTTGTGTAGTCCACTTTGTTCTGGTGCTGGACTGTTATTTTGTTAGACCTGAGGAAAGTAGTTATCAAAAAAAACAGAAAAACAACTTGATTGTAAAAAGCAAGGTAACAGCAAAAGATCCCCTTAACTAGGAAGATCATTTTCCATCAGTGACAGTTCTTTTTCCTCTACTTTAGTATCTAGTCCTTGTCAGCATATGTTGGCTAATCAGCAATTAGAAAGCTGTTTTTTTTATCAAAAAAAAACAACACAACAGAATAACTGTATGCCACTCTCCCTTAGTAGCTGCCAGAGAAAATCATAGATGTCCAAAATGTCCAGACTGTACTTCAGACAAGTCAAAGGAATTTTCCAAAGTACAGGAAATGTCTGAAGTAATGGGCAACAGACGACGCAGCTGTGCTTTTAGAGAAAATGGAGAAGTGAGGTCATGGCAGAAGCAGAGGAAGTTTTTTTTTTACCGTCAGAAAACTTAACAATTAGTTCTTTGACTATAAGTATTGCAAACAAAAGAACAAACAAACAAAAAAATGTTACCTTAATAGACACATTTTTTTTTTTTATAAATGATGAGCTTAAAATTCTTGAAAAAATAATTATCCTTTGAACCTGCTGCTAGGCAAGATTTAGTTAAAATATTAACTGAATTGAAGTTTTTTACAAGAAGGCTAAATTTGAAATATATTTTTACTGAAGGGGGCATATAGATCTAGAATCAGATGTCAGGTTAAAGTTCTTTCTGAGTTTTATATAAAAAAGAGCTCATTTAATTACCCCATTAGTATCTGCCTTAAATGCCTTTGAAAATCTGAATAGTAATGTGATGGAACATACATTTAAAAAACAACACAATGGAAATGTTATAATTTATCAGTGGGAGAAAGACATTGCAAATTGACAATTATAGATTCATTATAGGGATAGAATGTTTGCATAGAGAATGTGGTGTTATCTGGCACTCATCACATGTAACTGAATTGTTATCTGGCACTACTTCTCATCATGACATTTCTCTTAATTTATATCTGATACTTCTTACCACTTGCCTATCTTAAAATAAAACTGATTATTTTTTATTAGATGTATTAGAATGAAATTGTATTTCTATGGATCTCTATTACTTTCTGAATGTTTCATATTCTAAAATTGGAGGGTTTTTTCCATTTACTGAAGATTTACAAAAATAAGGAAAACCCATCTTTTAGACCCACAGTTTTGGCAGCTGGGCCTAAAACTGAACCCACAGCCATGTATCTAGAAAATAGTATTAAAGCTTTAGTCATTTAATTTTTTTCATGTGTAAAAGGTTTTTGTCATATTTTAGCCAAATTATTAGAGCTATCTTTTGGCATCTTACCGGAGAAATACTAATTAACCACAGTAGGCATGGTATCCTTATACATGTGTATCCCTGAAGAGTAGGGGTAGAAGCTGATCGCAGTTGTTTAGCACAGGACACAAAATATATAAACAAGGATATACATGTATTATTTGCCCTACTGGATTTCTTGTTTTGATTCTATGACAAATGCTACCTTCAAATAACTGGATTAGCACTGTACCCACTTTTGATACTGTTGTTTTAAATGGATCAGGAGTACAACATTTTATATAACTGTGATGTGGAGGGAGTAGCCATTACTAAGGGTAGTAAGTATAATGATCTGGGTAGATTGATCCAGAATAATCTTAGAGTGGAAAAAATGGCAACATAAATAAACAGGCCTGAATGACATTAGCATGCACTTTGAATATATATTACATCACAGGAACTGAAGACAGCAATATTTTCCTTTAACAGCTGTCTAACAATGAACTTGGAATATATAGAGATCCATGATATTGCCCCTACCCAACAGCAAACTCCTTATGAAAGCAGAGATAAAGTATGGATTAACTGGTAAAAGAATAAAAATGACAAAAATTGGCAACTATTCAGAGAGCTATGAAACCAAGTCTAGAAACAAGTTAATAGAAATAAAAAGGCTTGTTATACTCACCTACAAGATAGCCATAAAAACAACCCTAAAAATGTTGGTCCTCCATATTATGTCTCATCAAACCAGGTATAATAAGGGATAATAAGGGATCCCAGTCCATGCCAGACATTTTCCCTCTTCAAATAGCTACCCAATTCAATACATACATCACAGACAACCTAACCTCAAATTCACCTAGGACACCCCTTTCCACACAGCTAACTTCCCCTACCTTAGATCCTAGGACATTTCCTTCACAAAACTCACCTAGCTGCATCCTGTCCAATACACATACATGCAACTCCACCCACTTTATCTTTCAACCATTTTCTATAGCTCTCATAAAAAGCTTTTACATAAACTAAAACCTTGTTCCTCCTCAGCCAACAACCTTCTCCAAGAATACCTAAATCTAACTGCAGATGCAATAGCATACCCAATCAGCATTCTTATTAACAGATCAATAACAGAATCCTGTGTCCCTAACTAGTGAAAATGGTACATATTATCCCCTTACATAAAGGAGGTAATTCCACTGACATTACAAAATTCCATCCCATAGTCAGCCTGTCTCCCCTCTATAAAATCCTTTAAAGTTGTATATATCAACAATTTCTCCACTATCTCTTACAAAATAAACTAATCCCCAGTATGCAACATGTATTTTGGCCAGACCACAGCACCTCCACGGCATTGCTATAATTTACAAACACTGTCAGTAAAGCTCACAGCTCTAATAAACTTGTATCTGTGGTATTTCTAGATCTATCAAAAGCCTTTGACATTGTCTCTCACAATAAAGCCCTCAATTAACTTTTCACCCTGGGTCTATCAACTCCATCTAGTCAATGGCTCTCTAGCTACCTTGCCAACAGACAATAAGCTGTAAAATGGCAAGGATCCATCTCTGCATACCTTCCCACTTCCACAGGAGTTCCACAGGGATCCATCCTTGGCCCTTTGCTATTCAATATTTTTATCAATAACCTACATTCATCTTCTTGGGAAGGCACCTTGATTCAGTATGCAGATGACTCTACCATCATCTGCTCTTGAAACACCTTAACTCACCTCCATGAAATTATTCAACAAGCTGTCATCTTCATTGAAACCTGGCTTACAAGAGCATAGCTACTATTCATCCCCCAAAAAATAAACTCTTCCCCTTTACCCCAAAAACTCATACCTCTAACAAAGCATCTTTCAAAATATTTTTGGCAAATGGCACTGAAACTGAATTAGTCCACCATACCAAACTATTAGGAGTCATAATAGATGATAACCTTATATGTGACCTTCACATCCAAAGCAATATCAATAAAACCCAAGAAAAATAAGGCTTGCTATACAAAAACAGATATTTTCTGAGTGCACCCACAAAATGTAATCTAGCCAAAACCTACCTTCTGCCCTCTACCCTATGGAGCACCATTTCTAACCAATTTACAATTCTTCATAAAAAACAAACTTGAAATCTGCTAAAACAAAATTGCCAAGTTTTCTATTAATTCATACTCTTTTACCCATCACTGTAAAGCTCTGCATACCCTTAGCTGGCTGGAACTCCCCCTCTACCTCTCCTGCATTCAACTTATAAGAATTCATAAAAATCATATAAAAACCTTTATCCTGCCCAGATCGTATTCCCTTTAGCATATATTTCTCCCAAATAACTCTAAGATCAGAAGACAATAACTTCTCACCATAAATAAACCAAATAAATCCGCTGGACAAAGCCTGTACTTATGCGCAGTAGCAAAATAATTGGAACTCCTTACCTCTAACCAGCAGAAGTGTTTCTAACCTCCCCATCTTTAAATGCTTCTTAAAATACTAATTTACAAAATCTTGGACCTGATCTTGTCCCAATCCTGGATGAACCTACTCAGTATACTTCACTCACCCCCTTGAACCTAAATCACATTTCACAACCCTCTCCAGCCTCCTACTCCACTCCATTATTTCAGTTTTCCTACTACCTTGCCTTATCCACTACATCTCCGCAGACCTTTCGTCTACCTCTTTCTCTTTCTTCCCTACTCTTCTAAGCTACCCGAAGACACCCTGCCCTGCACTCTTCTTATAATCTCCTTCTCTCCATCCTTCTTCCTTCTATAACCACCAGCTCATACCAACATCACTCAATTTCCCCTCACTGTCTCTAATCATGTAATCTCTGATATCTCTATAAATATTTTATTAGAATTGTCTCAGGTCTCATTTATCACATATTAATCTATGTAACAAATAATATGACTTTGAGTTTTTCCCTCACATATTTTCTCCAATTCATGTTATTGTTTTTTGCACTCTACTATGAAACATATGCTGGATGTTTCTTGCACTATACTATGAAATATATGTTCTATGTTTTCCCATTACAACATTTTTTTCACCCTTATATTTTGTGGTGTAACATAATACCATGTGATTTAAAATATCCATACTTGCTTTTGGAAAAATTGTGATTGTGGAGCTTTTCTCCCCAGGTCTCTGCTGAAAATGGGCACTTTCTGTCCCATTCAGACTTTCCCGGTGAACAAATCCCAAATAAATAAATAAACATTATGATAGAAAAGAACATATGCAAAAAAGGTTTACAAAAAAGGATTCAAGGCATGAAGAATGTATCAAGTGAGGAAAGACAAAAAACATTGGACATATACTCACTACTATAACCCCCCCCCCCAAAAAAAAAAAAGAAAGAAAAGAAAGAGATTTGGGAGTTTTAATTTTAATATAAGCTGCTTTGGCGATAAAGAACTAATTGATATTTTGTGAATTACAAGGATTTTCTATGCAAAAAAAAAAGAAAAAAAACTAAGACAGAAAGAAACTAAACTGCACTATGCAAAACACTTGTTATATAAGTCGTTGCAGCAAGTGGCTACTGCTGATTGGCTAGACTAAAGTAGAAGATATGATACAGATATAGCTAACAATAATGCCTGGCAGGATGGGTTCAGGGAAAATACAGGACCAGACATGAGTGCTATCCACCCCTAGAAGTTCTATTTCCTAATAATGTCTATCTTAGAGATCATTAATGTGCTTAGGTAATAGGTTATCTGTTAAATTGTATGTTTTTTTATTAGTATAATATATATATGTGTATATATATATATATATATATATATATACATATATATATATATATATATATATATATATATATATATATACACATATATATATATATATATATATATATATATATATATATTTATATATATATATATATTTTTTTTTTTTTGTATACAATGGTTCCTCCACCTAACATTTAGAACTTGCTGTAGTAAATGTAATGGTTGCTGGAGGAAGTATTTTACATCTAAAATATAACTTACAGAATATGTCCACATATGTACATGCATACACAGACACAGAAATGCTAGAGGTGGGCAAGCCTAGGATTTCTGAAGAAGAACCAGGACAGAGCTGAGCCAAGGGCCTGGCTTGGCTCTTAGAGTCCATTAAAAGCCAAGCCAGAACCAAGAATGAAAAATGGGGGAAAATGTAATAAATGTGACGTATACAATGTTTAAGATAGCTACTCTTATGGAGTAACAGAGTAAGCTAAAAATAATCTATAAAAATCACAAGATTTCTATTCTACCCTTAGGAGTTTTATTGTGTGACTACAACGTTTTTTACCATAATTTTGTGTATTAACTATGACGTGTTGAAAAATGATAAAAAAGTTTCTAGTAAAATAGGAAATTTTTGTTTTTGATGTAATGACAACTCAAAGTAGTATTGTAGGTTATTTTTTTCTCCGCATACAGAGTGGAAGTTCAGCACAGCATTCATAATGAAAGCCAATTATAAATCAAAATGTCAGACTGTGGCAGTAAATGCTTATTAACTAAAGCCATTGTTTTTTGAAAAAGGATGCATGCCAAAATCCCTCCGAGATTTCTTATTTAACTCTCAGGTAAGTATGGTGATTTTCCCACAAGCCAGTTCAGAATCTTAGTAAGATACTTGAACACAAAATACTTAAGAATACCATTCGATCCCAGAGAACTTCACTTCAGCTCTACCTATATGCCATTCCAGAAATATTGCTTTGGCTGACAAAAATGAGCAGCAGCTAGAGATGGGAAAGAAAATGGCAGACAGCTCAAGATTTCTGTCATAGCCACGGACTTCATGACTTGTTATAAGTATGCACTGTTTTCTTTACTAGGCCTCGACTTGTGCATTAGTTCACTCCTTTGGACAGATGAATATCTATTTTTCTTAGGATTATTGGTATCTTTAGATCCAGTGTAAAAGATTATAAATAAATAACACACCTCTCAACCTCTTATAACATAAATCAGGGGCAAAGCCAAAATTAATGGGGGGGCAAAAAGCTCTAAAATCAGAGATAGATTTCATCTTCTATAAACTTAGTTGCTAGAACAGATTTTGCATTAGAATGCTATTTCTGAAGAATATTAACTCAAATGTCTGCCATCATTTAGTGACTACAATCCTTAACAATTAACCAGAAAATCACTTATAAAAGGACCGGAGCAAAAGTATAAGGCAAAATAAGAGACAATTGCCACATGTGAAAGAATTTTTCATTATACAATTATACATACTTTATGAATATCAGCCCAGAAGCCCATAAAAGTTAAAACAAATTGGCTCATGAATCAAGGAGAAAGCTTAAAGCCAAAAGTAAATATATATAAAACAATTGTCTGTGTTAATACATACATACATACATAGTTTGTAAGGACATGAAGTTGGAAGCTCAAAAGTATTGCTTAGTGGCTGAAATCCTCAGTTTACCAGAATAATGACTTTTATGACCAACATAAACAAAAAGTAATACATGAAACAAAATCATGGACAGATGGGTGCTGGAGTACACTAGCCTCATTCAAGAAAAAAAACTACAGACTCAACTCTTTCCACTAGCCGAACACTGGGTAGCCACACAAACATGCCACTTATTTTCAGTTTTCCTTCTGATGATTTGTTTAATGCTAAATAAAGCCAAACAGTATTGCAGCAGACTGTTTAAAATCCAGAGAATGTACCGCACTGTTATATGTTTTGATTTGTTTGTTTAAGAAACCCAGCCTCCTACAGCATACATGCTCTGGTTTTGTCAGATAGTTAAAAAAAATCTGGAAATGAACCATGGCTTGACTTGTTCCTGGTTTGTTAATTTGGTGGACTATAAGCTCAAGCCAACCCTGGACTCAAGCTTCAGCTTAGTTTGAATCAACCTTGGCTTACACACCTGTAAAACACACCTGCCACACAGATGCATGTGCACAGACTCACACACCTATAGACAGAAAAGCACACACGCACAAATGCAACATACACAGGTGCTTAGTAATCCTACCTACTTTCTTAACTCAGTACACCTTAGTTAGCTCATTATGATTAAATGAATTAAAAAATTCATAAAGTGCAAGGCATGAGAATCCCTTCCCCTGCCTGTCAGCTCTCCTTAATTTTGCATTTTCCCTTAAAAATGTTTGATTCCTGGTAAACTGGTGAATATAACTGTTAGTTAATGAAACCAGACATTAGTTTCATTCTTCTTTTTTGTTAAGGAAATGCATGCTGATATAAAGTTAAGGTTGCGTGTATGTGTCCCTGAGTTTACATCTTTTTCCTCATGTTGCTTGCTTTGTTCAGAATTCCTGATCAACAAAGTTGACAGGTACTTGCTTAGTCTCTCTCTCTCTCTCTCTCTCTCTCTCTCTCTCTCTCACACCTCAATCAGTTACTCACTGTATCTGTATTTGCCTCTCACACATGCTTACTTACTAAATTTTTTCTTTCTTTCTTTCTTTCTTTCTTTTACATGCACACACCAAAGTTACTTTTTTATTTACCTTTTCTTTTATTTATGCTCCCTGAACATCAAAGCCAGTTTTAGCTTAGTTATGAAATCACAGCCATTTTTTTCAGTCTGTGCTTAATGGAATCTTAATACGCTGCTGTAAAATGGTAGACTTGTTTTTTTCCTGGGAGATATCTATGCATTAATGCCCTATTGGTGAATGTTCATTCTCCAATAGGGTTTCCAGCTACAATTTGCCTATTATCTAAAGAAGAGCTGCTTAGGAAGGGACCGTAGAGCCTGTGCTTGTTGGTTCAGTTTCAGGATTGAGTTCTAATTAGCTGCTTACTCTAAGGTTTCAAATGTGTTTTCTCTACTTTCCTTTCTAAGTCAAGGTCCTTAAATTCTAGTTGTTGGGTGATCCTTATTGTCCTCCTAGACTTTCTAAATATGTTTCAGCATATCAAAAGCTTTATTGAAACTCAGTTGCAGGATGGTGCCTATGTCTGCAAGGTAGCATACAATTACAAGTTAAAACGTTTATCCCCGGGATTCAGGAAGCCATATTTTCCATGCAGGAACAGTGTAGGAGCTCCTGCATGGAAAATTGCTGCCGAGCGATTCAGGATATTGCCATTTTCACGTGCATGAGCGGCCCTACACTGTTCCAGCATGGAAAACTGGCAAATATGCAAATCACCTCATTTGCTGGTGAAAACCATGTAAATGAGGTGATTTAGTGATTCAACAAGCTGCCAGGTCTCTGTGCTAGAACAGTGTCAGTGCAGAAATTTATTCAGAAAATAACTGAGTACATTTCTGCAACTGACAAAACGGAGGCATGGCAGCTCGTGATAAAGCATGAAGCATGTATTATGTATATTAGACATGCAAATGGCCAAATATAAGGCCAATGGCATTAAAAAGTGATTAATAATTAAGAAAATTAAACTTTTTTTTTTTTGGTCGATCTCGGTCATTTAAGCATAGGGCAGCATTGTGCAAATGGGATTGTGCCGAAAATAAAAAAAATGGGAAAACTCAATTTTAAGTTAAATCTGCATTTTGCCATTATAGTCTATAGCATGCAGAATGTAAACAATACCAGGGAGCACTGGTTGTCAAGGGGAAAGGGTCTGTTTTAGTGCAGTACCTAATGACCTACACACTGGGGTATGCAAATGAGGGGAGTTATACTGAATCATATATTTCTTTAAAGTGTCAGCTTGTACCTAACCGTGTAGGTATAGCGATACAACAGTACAAGTCTAAGAGCTGGATGACTTCATAAGGGGGTGCATCATGCTTGCTCTTGGCTTATTGGAGCTCTGTGGCCCGTGTTTGCCCTTAGCTAAGCACAGCTAAGGAAGGGGGTGTGTCAGATGTGCCTGAGCACTGTGTACATAGCTTAAATGTGTGTGTGTGCCATGCACCTGGTTTTAAACATAACCCCCCCCCCAAAAAAAAAAGAGGAAATAGCAGCACTGTTTACATTTCAGCACTGGGTATGCACGGCATGCCTTGGGGCTTAAATAGGGAGGAACTGAGAAGGGGAAACAGCAGTAGGAAGGCAACCAAGGAGAAGTAAAATAGCTGCCAGGTGGAATGTATCAGAATCAACCAATTACACATGCAGCAGCCCAGCACACTACTATAAACTATGCAAACACCTTTCAGACTGTTTTTTGGAGAAACAACAGTAGGAAGGCAATCAAGGAGAACTAGCCTAGCTGGCAGGTGGAATGTATCAGAATCAGCCATTTACACATGCAGCAGCCAGCACACTACTATAAATTATGCAAACACCCTACAGACTGTTTCTTCCCATAAACTCTACACCAATGGTGTACACAGACGGGGGATTTCTAACTGGCAAAACTAACTAAAAATATTAGAGGCTGCTGCTGCTTTATGCCATCAATATGTGCTTGAGCCTGAGCATGGTGAGGAAGAGAATGCTGACAACCAACCCACAGTGAGAAGGAGGAGAAGAGTGTACAGACCCAGGGTAACCTACCATGGCCTACATGAGCTGGAGATAGTAGAGCGTTATAGGGTGGACAGGGACATTCTACAGCAAATCATCGAGCTATGCCAGCCACGCTCACACACAGAACTAACAGAGGGGAACCCATCCCAGTGGATACCAAGGTATGTGTAGACTTCAAAATAATAGCCGCAGGTACCTTCCAAAGACCAACTGCAGATATCATGGGGGTCTCACAGGTGTCAGCATCCAGGGTACTCCACCAGTTCCTGGATGCCATGACATCACATGCTAATGAGCACATATATTTCCCCACCACCCATGAGGCATTGACCAGAAGTATGCATCTCTTCCACCATATAGCAGAATACCCTGAGGTAGTTGGTGCTATAGACTGCATGCACATCCATATCAAAGCACCACCCAGTGAGCAGGGTAGGGTCTACATAAACCACAAGGGCTTCCCCTCCATCAACTGCCAGGTCATGTGCAATGCCCGGGGCATTATCATGAACGTGTGTGCTGGCAGACCTGGAAGCTATCAGGACTCCCACATATGGCATTGCTCACAGCTGTATCAGGGGCTTGCCAGGGGGGACATCCCATATGGCCATCTAGTGGGGGATGCTGACTATGCACAGGAGCTGTGGCTGATGACACCCATCAGAATTGCACACACACCCAAACAAGAACACCATAATGAGCCACATGCACAAACCAGGATCATTGTAGAGAATGTGTTTGGGATGCTCAAGTCATGGTTCCACTGCCTGACATATCCAGCAGAGCCTTGCAGTACTCTCCAGCCACATGCACACAGATGCTCATAGTATGTTCCATGCTACACAATATGATCCCGTGGAAACAGCTGCATCAGGAACAGCATGGGGCAGGGTCACACAGCCTCCCACCATTGCCAAGGCCAGCACATGCACAGAGGGACTCAGAGGAGGAACATCCTGAGCCTGCCCCTGTAGGCAGAAGGAGGCATGCCCAGTATGCCCATGCCTTGGCAAAGAGGCAATGCATAACACATACACTGACACTGTAGGGACCCAGAGACTGATACCTCTCTCTGACTCACACATACAGTAAAAGGGATGCCAAACAAGACACTACCTGTGCTTTACCATATATAAGGAGCGTACTATGTGCATCCAACATAGTCAGCTCTCTAGCACCGTCCTTAATACTGGCCCAGCAACAAGGTAAGTCACCTTTCCTCTCAATTACTGAATGGAGTAGTATATTCTCGTAGTTGTATGTATGATATGCATGCAAGTATGCAAGGCAATTGGGTGGCTGAATGGGATAGCAGCAGACAGCCGACAGCTATATGGGACCGCAGAAATCCATAACAATACTGGTGTCAACATGCTAGGCAGTACTACACAAGGTGACAACTCCCATTGCAGTACATGTGATGGAACAAATAACTGTGGGTGTCAATAGGTCACACACATGGATGTCAATGAGGGCCACATACCCACCACCAGCCTCACCCAACAGGACAGGATTAGATAACCATAAAGAAAGGCTGGGCTACGGCCCGCAAATGATGGCAATGGTGAAAAGACCCCCACCAGACCTACACAGACATACTACAACAGGTCTGGCAGTTGCATTTTAGTTCTGAAAGATAAGAAGTCTGAAACCGAAATTTATGCCATTAATTCATTAACCCCGAGTACCATCCCATGGCGCCTCTGTGCTTAAACCCAAGTGCACTATGAGATGATAGGAATTCCATAATGTTAACCCCAAGTGCCTTCCTCCAATGCAAGTCATTTTACAGCCCATAATTTCAAGCTATTCTAAAAACTAAGTTGAAAATGCAACCGAATGTTGTCAGTTACCTTCTCAAGTTAGGATTTAGAGTGGAGTTACCTGATGGTCTTATTGGACTTTTTTGATGAAATCTGCTTTGAATGCTCCCTCTCATGATTCCAGCACAGCCAGTTCCATCTGCGTTTCCTCATCAAGTGATGGCAGACATTCGGATTCTTACAATCCAAGCCACCGCTTGCATAACACCTCCACCCCCAGTTGTAAGTTCCCATTGTCCCACCCCTATAAATAGAGGGTCCAGCAGCAGCTATTCACTTTTTTCCACACATTTGGAAAAATTACCTGCTTTGCTACTGGATACCTCGATTTTATTTCTCTGCTGATTTCATCGCTCTTGAGGAGAGTACAGTCACACAGCAACTGATTTAGCTGCAACAAATATTTGCTATCAGAACGGACTTCAAGTACTTTTTCTCCAAAGGTAACAGTACTGTTCACGTTTTGCAAAAAGGCTGTGTCATGTGTATATGTTGAAACCTGAATATTCCATTGTTATAGCTGTAGGTACTAGGACTGATTTTTTTGTGTGCGTGTGTGTGTGTGTGTGTGTGTGTGTGTTTGCATGGCTGTCTGTGTGTATGTGTAAATGTATGCATAAAAGTAGAATGTATGTGTGTGAAGAAGAGACCGTCTTTGTGTATGAGAGTGAGTGAGAGAGAATTCATGATGTGCTTGAAGTGTTAGGAAGCAGTAACACTGCAGTATGGTAACATGGGTCTGTAACTTAGAACCGTATTCTACTGAAAGTGCCGTTGAAATGGAGATGAGTCACCTCGTGACTAGCTGCTCTCTCTGCCATGCACACCCTTCAACTATTAGTACACCCAGCACACCCTTCAAATATTTTCAGTATCCTATTGTCCAGGGGGGTTGTCAAGCAACTCTACTTTAGAGCAAAGATAGCTGTGAAAATATCAGTAAACTCCTAGCTGGATCACCCAGCTTTTCTTGTGTCCAACTGATGAAACTTACTGACTGACCCCACGCAACAACCACCAAAAGGCTCACTAGAAGAAGTGCCAGGATCCTCATTACTGCTGCTGCTAAGTCTGCTAGTGACTGCCGTATGAAATCCCACCAAAAGCCCTTTATTCATCTGCGGACTATTAGCACACCCTTCAACTATTAGTACTTTGTTTTTATCTTGTAAGACCTACAAGTTTGATGCAAAGCAGGCCAGCAAAAATGTCCTATTGTCCAGTGGGGCATAACAGGTGTCAAGCAACTCTAAGCTTATTATTGAGGTCTTATTCATTTTAAAAACGTAATCTTTTTAACCTAAAAGTTCATTTTAGCAAGATATTTTGGCATTATTAGTAATCTCATTCTCTCGACTGGTAGTGGTGTCAAATGGGAGTTGACGTAAACACTGATTCCAGGAAGAGCGAAGATTTTAAAGGGAATGCCGTTAACTTTTACAACTCTTAGTGTTTGTGTGCTTGCATTCCTACCTAGTGTGACAGAAGGAAGGAGGAAAAAGTCCACAGATGAATAAAGGGCTTTTGGAGGGATTTCATACGGCCACAAGTGGAAACACCAATCACATATAAGTATATTCCATGCTGTTCCATTACTTCAGACCTTCAAAGTAAACATCTCCAAACACAGAAATCCCAGCTGTCTAAGCTGAAAGGTAATACACTTCCCAGAAAAGGAAAAATGTTGTCTAAATGAATTCTCTTTGTAGAAGTTATACATTACTTTAACCACTATATGACATTCTGGAATGAGCTCTCACACCAGACCAAAGCACCATAAGTGACTATTGTTTTGCATTGAAGTTTTGTATAGTCTGAAATCTGGTATTATTATTACTCACCAAAGTGAGACATGGTGAAAGGTAAGAGAGACTACACACGCAGTATGGATATTTTCTAGGGAACTTATCTTTCAATGTTTAGAGACAAACTGTGAAAGGTCAGTATTGTGCTTTTCACTAAGTATTCTTAGGGGCCTGGGTGATAGCATTAATGGCAGATGTACTGATGACTCATTATGCATAACTGAACATTCGTGTACTCTGTGTGTGTGATATGGCTTTATCAACATGTGAAATTATCATCACCACTGCATGTGTGGTTTAAGTGTTGTGATAGAAGATGTAACACAAAGCAAACCACTCATTTGAGAGATAATGACTGGTGCTTTTAATGTGAAACTGTAATGTGATGTCATGAGGTTTCAGTATTGCACATATAGCTGAAGAATTGTGCATTACATTCATACAGCTGTAAGCAGTAATTGTCTATATTCTCACAAAAATAAGGACTGTGTTTGCATAAAGTAGTAGTATGTAATATACCAGACAGGTACTATTCTGTATTAGCAATATAAAGTGTATTATGTGCTACCTTCTGTAGTTATAAGTTTACAAGCTGCTTTTTCCAGTTCCCACCAGATACTTACAGTCTAATCCCTTCTACTACATACTCACATTTGGACACAGACGTGTAACTAAACCACATATCACTCAAAAACAATGCAATACAGTTTAACCTAACCCCTTTCAGCTTGCTTCCTATACGTGTCTTTAGGTTAGTGAGTGTGACATTATGCAGCCAGTTGTATCATGCTGCAGTTGATGTATCACTTAGCTGCATGCCTGCATGTCTATGACATAGGTATGGAATTACAGTAGGAAATATAACACAGGCTCATTCTCATGCAGGCACATTATCAAAAACTCACACATGGACATGCTGGCATGCACATGCGCATACACACACACACACACACACACACACACACACACACACACACACACACACACACACATGTAACTAGACAGTTATATATTTGGTGCATATATGTGTGTTGTTTTTGTGTGTTTTTTGGATTTGTGTTTATATTATGCAGTATATATATATTATCTCACAGATAGCAACAACGTGATTGAGATGTATGAAATGTACAAGCATCCTCCCCAATAGCTAATGTAACTGTTTTAACCCATTGGCTTCATATATTCCATTCATCTGAATTGTTTTGTTTGTTTATAACTTAGGTTATGGAATTATGATTTTTTTCATATTTTGATAAATAACTTTGCAAGGGAGGATCTCAGTGTGCTAACACACATCTAAATGGAAAAGGCATAGGTAAGGCAGAGCGCTGGCATGGCATGCAATTGGGAGTCATTGCTGCTACCGGCAGTCTGAGTGGGCAGCCAGTACAAGTATGGGGCACTTCAAGATGCCCACCATCTGAAGCCCCATGCCTGGCCTCGGTATATTAGTGGAGTGGCGGTCCTTACCCTGCTTTTTCTCTTTCCATGTACCCTTTCTGTGTCCCCTTGTCAGTCATTGTGTGTAATTTGGTGTTTTCAAGGCTGGTAGGTATGCACCTCTGCAGCATCACTCATTGTGTATTATTTGGTGTCAAGGGTGATAGGTATGTACCTGTGCATCATCATCACCAGCTATGTACTGTATCAAAAGAATAATGCCACTGTGGACAGGAGTGAAGATTTGGATGAACTAAGCAGGTAATGCTATTGATATACATGTATGTGTAGTCTTCCAATACATCTGCCAAACATCAGTAGTAACCTGTTTCCATTTCTTTCCTGTACAGGTATGCCCACATGGCTTCATGAGCAGGAGAATGACAAGTGAGAGTGTGGGTGTGTGGCCATTCCTACATTCACTGGGCTGCCAGCCATGCCTCCAGAAGTAAAAAACACTATAACTCGTGCTTCCTCACATCTAGTGCGAATGTATACTGGATTGAAAGAGGAAGTATGCATTGGAGCGGACTCCTGCAGTTGTTGGAAGATAAGTGTTTGATCTACTCTGAGCCTGACATTCTTGTGCTGCACATTGGAGGAAATTATGTCATCAGTCACCCACTCATAAGGCTACAGTTTCAAATCAGAACAATTTTTGAACACCTGCAGTCATGGTGGCCACATTATCATTTTGTGTGGTCTGACATAATCCCTCACCAGATATGGAAAACAGCAAACAGTCAACAGGCAGCGCACAAGGCCAGACATTTACAGAATGGGTTCATGCATGGCTTGATGCACAGGGTCGGTGGATTAACAATCTGCTATGACAGCATCACCACAGAAGATGTTCACCTTTTCAGAAGCGATGGCATTCACCTAACTGAGGATGGCATTGCGTTGTTCTTGAGTGACCTCCACAATGGCATGATGACAGCTATGCATGATATATTGGTAACATGCAGCTAGTGAGAATGAATGGACAACAGCCATGACCAAGTAGGACCAGTATGAGAATGAATGTAAAACAGCCATGGCCAAGTAGGACCAGTATGGTGAGAAACTATTGTTATATTTTATTAACACCGTTGTCACTACTGACGTACTGCTAGGGAACTTGTATACATGCTAAGTAACACTTCCTTTTCAGATTTTAAAAGAAGTATCTGCATGATGTCAGCAGGTACAGGTAATTTGATTATGAATTGTGTTATGAAAATTATATTTTTCTTAGTTTGGCAAATAACTGTGGTAAGGAGATGGTGAAAATGCTGAGTAAGAAATCTTTGAGGAGAGTGCCACATAAGGGAATATGTCAATAAAAAACAAGTAATCTCCGTGGTATCCCCAAAGTCTCAAAACAACCCACTAAAGTGTAGTGGGTCCAAAAACAAAACAGTGTAAGAAACTTCTCTGTTGCAAAGATTTTCAGTCCATATATTTCTAGTTAATCACTGTATATTAATCAGATCAGACAATAGTAGCAGAAGTAGCGAACTTAAACTCATCTTATGTCAAAACAAAACAAAAAATAATAATAGAAAATATATAATTGTACAGCATTACTAAATATTCGAAATTAATCTAAGCAAGGCAGGCAGCCTGTTTCCAGTCGAAAATCCTTTATTAAGTACACAGACAAGCGATCCAAGTAAAACAAAAATAGAGTAATAATTTCCTCACAAGCTTTCTAAATATATATATACTTTTTATCAGGCATGGGAGTGGTTTATTGTGCTGTAAAACAAAGTGTTATTGGTACACATGTTAAATTCACATCCCTTCCCCCATCAGTGTGACATTTGAGCTGGTCCTGCCCTACTTAGTAGCTGTCATAATAATATATAACCCTTATGTACTTCAAATAAAATTTATAATGATGTGGTACCTCTTATTTAACCAGATTATTAAGCAGATTATTAAGTCTGTGATTTTATCCAAGATAATATACTACATGGCTGGAAATATATCAACCTTAGTTCATTTGGCAATCAAAAAATATATATAAATATATACAGATACATTTTGCATGTAAAATCAATTTCTATTTTCATAACCTATTGTTAACAAAGATCGCTTTCATCCTTCTAGACTTCTCCAGGTCTGTGTACAAGAACCCTAAAAACAATCTATAAAATATAAGGCTGCTATAGCCTGGGGTGACATGCTCGACAAGCCACGTTGCTTTGCTAGGGACGGCTTGCACCTGTCACCACTGGGCTTTCGGATATTGGCAAAGGCTCTTGCCACCCCCATAGTGCCTTTTTTAGGCAAGGCTCAAAAGTCAAACCCACCTCCATAGACAGCACAAGAAACAAAAAACTTAGGGTAATGCTAAATGCCAGAAGTCTTAACCTCAAGATGCATGCACTCAAAGCTCTCCTCAGTATGGAGAACATTGATATCTGTGCAGTGACAGAAACCTGGTTCAAGGCTCCAGAGAGCACCCCAGCACTACCAGGTTATACCTCATATCATGCTTTTCGGCCCCAAAACCTGGACCGAACCACAAAAGGAGGGAGAGTTTCCATATTTATCAAGGATATCCACACCTCCAGGTTAGTGGCATTGCACGAAGTATCGGAGACCATCCATGTGCAACTAACAGTGGGCAAGACTGCTTTTCAGTTTATAGCATCCTACAGACCACCCTCTCAAAGTCAGGAATCCCACTCAGCTTTCCTGAAAACATTGGAGAACATGAAGATCTCTCCGAACACCATTATATTGGGCGATTTCAACTACCCAAACATAGACTGGGAGCACTACTCAAGCCCCAGCACCTTAGCCCAAAGGTTCCTGGAAATTATAAACTGAAATGCTATGGAACAACTAGTCACCACTCCCACAAGAGGGGATAACATACTAGACCTGATCATTACAAACATGGGGACTCTATGCTCCACACCTGAAGTATATCCCTCATTGGTAAGATCAGACCATAAATTAATTTCACTGGATGTCCACATCCCGACCCCACCCCAGCCCAGAAAACCACAGTGAAAAACTTGTCAAAAGTGAACTTCTCACTTCTCAAAACCGAAGTGGAATCCTTCAAGGCCCCAGGGCCAGTGGAAACTATGGCCCAAACTGCAGAATCCTATATAAACACATTCTACGGACATCTCCAGGAATGCATGGATCATGCTATCCCCAAAAAAACCAAAACCCAAACATCCAAAGGCAGGCGTCCAGTCTGGTGGACCCCAGCCATAAATAAATTGTACAACAGAAGGAGGAAGATACTACATGATAGAGCAAAATCCCTAATAGGGAAGGCATCTCTGATCAGTACTAGCAAAACATTACGAACCCTCATAAAATCCTCCAAGGCCAGCTTCGAGAGAAAAATTGCTCAGGACACTAAAGACAATCATAAGGCTTTTTTCAGTTATGTTAGGAACCTGGGATGCAACTCCCAGACTTGTTCTGAGTTGATTCTAAACGACAAAAAATACACTGAACCCACAGACATCGCCAATATCCTGGCAGACAGGTTCAGTGCAAACTTCTCCACCCCCCCCCCAAAAAAAGAGCAAGTATCTATCCCGGCAGAGGGCTGCCTCCCAAACATCTCTGATGCTCAGGTGAAGGCTGCCCTCTCCAAAGCAAAAAACACTGCTTCCATGGGACCAGATGGCATCCCAGGTTGCGTCCTACATGAACTCCAAGAAGAACAGGGCACAGTGCAATGAATGTGATGCATTCTATGTGGGCAAGACTGTAAATAAACTCAAGCATACAATTTCATGTCATTTGTCAGAAATCCACTCTGGATGTAAAAATAATGCACTAGCCAAACACCTTTATCTTCATTAAAGACACACAGGTTTTAAGTTCCAGATCCTGGATTGCATAGACATGGGTGATCTTGAAGGAGACATCCTGAATATTCTGGAGAAACATGAACTCATGTGGCAATTAAAGCTGAACTCTTTTAGGAAGCCTGGACTAAACTACTACTGTTCAATTAAAAGTGCATTGGAACTTAGAAAATTGCCACATTGTTTACATGACTAATTGTATTTTATTTTATTTTATTCTACAAATTGGTTTTAAATATCATTTTAAATCAGTTGAAATTGAAGTACATATTTTGTTTCCATCATCATACATACATTTTTTCTTATTTTTATTTTTTTCTGGTTATTTTTTCCACTATATTCAAAATGATGTGTAATAACAATACTAACTAATTATGCAATTATATATATTTTATAGATTGTTTTTAGGGTTCTTGTACACAGACTTGAAGAAGTCTAGAAGGACAAAAGTGATCTTTGTTAACAATAGGTTATGAAAATAGAAATTGATTTTTACATGCAAAATGTATCTGTATATATTTATATATATTTTTGATTGCCAAATTAACTAAGGTTGATATATTTCCAGCCATGTAGTATATTGTCTTGGATAAAATCACAGACTTAATAATCTACTTAATAATCTGGTTAAATAAGAGGTACGACATCATTATAAATTTTATTTAAAGTACATAAGGGTTATATATTATTATGACAGCTACTAAGTAGGGCAGGACCAGCTTAAATGTCATACTGATGGGGGAAGGGATGTGAATTTAACATGTGTACCAATAACACTTTGTTTTACAGCACAATAAACCACTCCTATGCCTGATAAAAAGGATATATATATTTAGAAAGTTTGTGAGGAAATTATTACTCTATTTTTGTTTTACTTGGATCGCTTGTCTGTGTACTTAATAAAGGATTTTTGACTGGAAACAGACTGCCTGCCTTGCTTGGATTACTTTCAAATACTTAGTAATGCTGTACAATTATACATTTTCTATTATTATTTTTTGTTTTGTTTTGACTTAAGACGAGTTTAAGTTCACTACTTCTACTACTATTGTCTGATCTGATTAATATACAGTGATTAACTAGAAATATATGGACTGAAAATCTTTCACCCAGAGAAGTTTCTTACACTGTTTTGGAATATGTCAATAACCATCCTGCACAGATATCACATTATGTTTAGGACTTTGGTTATGAGAATTATGATATTGGTGAATAACTTTGTCAGGGAACATGTCAGCATGCTAAGTAGTAGCTCATTTTGAAGACACTATTAGTCCCTGTAAGATATAAAAAGAACTGTATCTGTATGCTGTGCACATGTCCAGATATCAGTTTGTTTGGGAACATGGTTGTGAGAATTATTAATTTTTCATATTTTGCTAAATAACTTTATCAGGGAACATGTCATCAGGGTAAGTAATACCTCATTTTGAAGGCAGTATTAGTAGTTACAGGATGGAAAAAGAACTGTGTCTTTATGCTGGACAAATGTACAGATATCATGTTTTGTTTAGGACTTTGGCTATGGAAATTATGATTTGTTTTCATATTTTGGTAAGTAACTTTGCTAGGGAGCATATAATTGTGCCAAGTGATACCTCATTTAGAAGACAGTGTTAGTCCAAAAAAACTGTGTCTGTATGCTGTACACATGTACAGATATCACAGTTTTTTTCGGATTTACCCCAGGATTCACGAAGCTCCATGCAAGAATAAGGCTATTCTTGCATGGAGTGGTTTGTGTCAGTTTAGAATAGCAGTGCACCTTGCATGTGCATGAAGGCATGCTGCTATCTAATCTAAATGGACATGAACCAGGAGCGAGTGCAGGGGGCGTGTCAGCAGCACCTGCACATGTAACACACCCCCTTCACTCAGAAAGTGCCGTACAGCACTTTCTAACACAGATGAGTGTCAATTTATATAATAGTAGAACCTGGCTCTAATATTATGTAGTAAACAAGTGTCCTCAGACACTGACACTGACACTGAAAAAGAAAAAACAACACAAACACCTAGAAGGCAGCAGCCTTCAAGTGCACACCCCCAAATGTATGCACTCTTTCCCTACATGCATAGAAGCAGTAGGGCAAGAGGAAAGCAATAGAAATTAAAAAATGTAATTTTTTTTTCATCAAATAAATCTGAAGTTTAGGTGGTGTGCAGCTTGTTTGGGTGGTGTGCCACTATGCTTAGCCTGGCTGAAATCCTCAAAATGATAGACAAGCGCTACTGTGATAGAAAACATCATTAAGCTGCTGTAGTATAGTACTACTGCCATAATAAAACATGCAGAACATGCTCAGTTTGAATCACCCCTCTGCCAAATTATTTAATAAGGAATTTGAATGATAGATTTCAATGATATGGCTCATGTATAGCACAGTAGGGGTGAGAATATGCAAAAAATATTTTATAAATTTAATGAAAAAATAAATTTAAGGAATGCTTTGCTAGTGTAAGCATTGCTTGCCTGCTTTCAGCTCTGCTTAGCTGGTGTAAGCATTGCTATGCAGATTTTGGCAGAGCTAAGCATAGTTCAGCATTTTAAAACCGGCCAATCAAGGAAAAAGTGAGGGAAAACTGCCCTATTTAAACTGCACAGGCAGGAATACAGCCATAACCATTTGGGATTGCTCATAGCAGGATCAAAATGTCTGGTGTTGGTGAAGGTGTTCGCTTCTGAGCACAATGTTGGAGCATACAGGAGGCCAGGGTCATGGTTGGGCTCCTAGTTAAAAACCATGATGGTAGGCTGCTGCAGGGCCAGTACCAGGGCTTGCAGTACAAAGCAGAGACCTGGGACCAGCTTACACGTGATCTCACCAGTGCCACTGGCATACCACGGACTGGTGAGCAGGTACATCACCACCATAATGACCTGAAGTGGAGGAGGGGTGCACTCTTGGACCAGTGGATGCAATAAGCCTGAGCGCAGGATGTCCCAACTGTCTGTAAGTATGCAGTCGTATGCATCTCTAAGTATGGAAAAGTTCAACTTGTGACAGTGCAGGTGTGATCAATGTGTGATGTCCCCCCATACAGCTGCTGCGGAGATGTCCAAGAATGTCTAGGCTCATGCCCAGTGACTGGCCCAGCTCTGTCAGCAGTATGGTGAGTACAGAATACCCCCTACTATTAGCAGTAAGAAATCAAAATTATAGTAATGGTAGTACCACCTGTATATATAATTGTGCTGAAAAAGCCAGGAATAAATGCCTGTTTCAGGCTGCCAGTGTTACAATGGACTATTCCCAGCTGCTGTGTAATACAGATATCAGTAGCAAACAAGGTACAATATGCAGGAGAGGAATATTAGAATATGTATGAGTGTGTCTGAGTGAACCTGACAAGAAAGTGCCATGTCAGGGTTACTGTAACAGTTACAAATGAAAAGCATTCCCCTGTGTAGATCATGCAGGAATAGTAATTGTGGATTTCTGAGTTGTCACAGATATATATGTCAAAACTAATAAAGATAGTCCCAAACACTGGTGTATATCATCTCACTTGTACCTGAAACATAGAAATGTGTATGTCCTGCAGAATGCATTAACTGAGGTGAACTGATTTAGCACTGCTTGTCTGCATACTTAAGAATGGGCATGTCAAATAACTGAAAAAAGCAACAGTACATATTGCCATCAGAATGTGTTTTACTTGTTTGTCTGCCAGCATTGTCCTGTGTTAACCTTTCAATTTCAGCAATATGTAGCTATGAATGTACTGAAAAATGTATAAGGCTAACAGATGCAGACTTAAAACCTACACAGTGTACTCAGGAATCTAAATTGCAGTATGTAGTTGTTAAACAGTCAAATGTGCAATCCAGCTAATGTGCACGTTTCACAAACAATGACACCGATGTCTGTTGTGTATGTATAATTTGTACTGAATATGGGAAATTAATAATGCAACATGTTGTAATAAAAGTACTGTGAACAAAAAATATGTACTGGATAGAAATGTCACAAGCAACACAAAACACCTCCCAAGTAGCTCATTCTGATAAGAACTAGGATTGTAGTTCAATTGTGTCACACATCATGGTTCAAATCCCAGGACTACCACTAACATCTCAGTCTGGTTCTACAGTTATAAACTGCAATTTGAATTGAAAAAATAATGTACATTTTCCATACAGGGCACACAGGTAAAGAAATCTGAATAGAAATGCCAGTATGATGTGTATAACTATGAAAGGTGTACAATTGCTGTATTGATCAGCCCCAGTCCTACAAATAGATGCAAGCTAGACATCCACACTCTGCAGTCTGGCCCAGACAAGCCCCTCAAGTGTCATTTTGTCACAGATAGTTTCCCCAGTTGCCATGAAACCTGCACACAGAGAATGTCACAGTAGATGTATGTGAAAGGCACAACACACACTCCAGGGCATGCAACTAATATGTGAATCTCAAATATGTGTAGAAACAAAACCAAAAACACTGATAACACAAAATAAACAAAAAAAAAAATACTGAACTGGACTGAGTAGTAGTACCAGGACACACTCCACACAAACTCTTGTTTGACCAAAGTGAAAAATGTATTGGTGCTTCCTAGTACCTAGACAAATATGCCTTCAGTGGAAATAAAATTCAACACTAATACAACCACTTTAAATAACACTACTAAATTACTTAATTGTGTGTCAATACATTATTAACCAGTTCAATTTATTCCATTAGAACAACTTAAAGTGAGAATACACTAACTTGATCTGAAATAAATACAAAAATTAAAAAGGACAAAAAGACATACAAATAGAGTCTTGCAAATGCTTATATAAAACCAAAATAACTATATTAAATGCATTTAATTCATATTAACATTGAGCTCCTGATTTAAACCTTTGGGATGAAGTGTGTTAAAATTAATGATACATTTGTCCTCCAAATTACTAAGTTTGTTCAAAAAATCCTCCCCCTGTGTGTAAAAAAGTTTTGCCAAGATGCAAAAAAATAAACTAGCCCCTGAACTCCCATGGGCCATATGGAAGTGGTGAGCTATGAGACTCTCTAATCTATGATTTCTGATATCCCCTAGATGTTCCATTACTCTATTTTTAACCATCCTCCTGGTCTGTCCTACATACCATCTAGTTAGTGTACATCCACAACTGAGGATGTAAACCACCCCACATGACCTACAGGTAAAATGGTCCCTTGCTATGTATCTAACATTGTTTATCTTGGTTCTATTCAGGGTTTTTAGCCTACTGCAGACTTTACATCTACCACATGTAGAGCTTGCCCTCCAACCAGCTCTTGACAAAGGTCTTTTTGAATTTACCAGTTCTTTTAAATTAAGGAACCTACTTTAAGAGAAAAACACTCCATCTGGAAACAAATGTCCTATACTCTCATCCTTGCAAATTATGGGCCAAAACCTATCCACTAGTTTTTTAAGCATCATTGTTAAGGGAGAAAATTTGGAAACAAAAAATATCCTATTCCCCTTCATCATCCTTTTTAGGTCCTTCTGTGACTGTTCTGACACCTGTGTCCCTTGCACCACATGTGCCCAAAACCTTATCCTCAGCTTTATCCAAATAATCTAGTGTATATCCCCTATTGAATAGTTTTTGTCTGACCTTGAAAAATTCCCCCAGAGTTAATGATTTATTATGAGTGTTGTTAAAATACGTTTTGTATTCCCCGTATGGAAGTGATGTTAAAAGGTGTGGTGGATGCATGCTTTCAGCAGACAAGAAGTTGTTAGCAGCTGTTTTCTTAGTAAAGGGCCTAAGATATATCCTTTGATTCGAAACAAAAAATTCAACATCCAAAAATTGAATGCTAATGTCACTGGTTTCAAAAGTGAATTCCAGGCCCCATGGATTTTTATTCATCTGTTCCATGAAAACCCTGAATTCCATTGGATTTCCCTCACAAATAAAAAAAAAAGTCCTCAATAAATCTTTTATATGTGAAGACATGATGGATAAAGAAACTAGTGTTGTACATATGTCTATTTTCAAAAACAATTCATAAATAAAATAGCATATGCTGGGGCATATGATGCCCACATCGCTGTCCCTTCCTTTTGTAAAAATTATTGTCCACTAAAACTAAAACAATTATGTGTGGGGGAGAATTCCAAAAGTTGTACCAGATAACTAGTCTGTGGGCCTTCACCAAGCACAGATTTTACTGCCTCCAAACCCCAGACATTCCTGATACTTGTGTACAAAGCTCTTACATCCACACAAGCCCAATAGAAATTTGGCCCCCAACATTTTCCACCAACTAGGTCACATAATTCTTTGGTATTCTTGATATGCAAAGTTACCTTAGATAGGTACCCCTTCAATTGGTAATTCCAAAAAATATCCAGATTTTGTAAATATGACCCTTTCCCCGAGACTATAGGTCTACCTGAAGGGTTCACCATAGACTTATGTATTTTTGGAATGATGACAATGTTGCATCTCTTGGGTTCTTCACATACAATTTTTTAATATCAGCTGCTGAAAAAAAGCCCAATCTCTTGCCCCTTTCTAAGAGCTCTAACAAACTTTTGTTGTACTCTGAAGTTGGATTACCCATCAACTTCTCATATACCGCCACATCCGAGAGCAAATTCTCAGCTATGGTTACATAATGGACTTTTGAAAAACACACCCAGTTGCCACTTTTATCTGATTGTGTAAAAATGTATATATCATTAATATCCCTCATACTTTGTAGGGCTTTCCATTCACTCATATTCAAGTTATAATTCCTGACATTCTTTCTATTTTTGTCATATTCTAACTGTAACTGTTTATACAATATGTTTTCAAAAGTACAAATAGCTGTAGGCAACCTCAGAGGCATAAAAGTACTAACAGTAGGTAACATAGGCAGCTGAAATTTACCATATCCTGTAAAGAACCCTACATCCACTGTTTCACAATTCACAACCTCCAATTCATCAATTTCTTCCCCCAAATCAAACATTTCATTTTCATAAATGGATAAATTTAAAAGTGAATCATCCATATTAACTTCATCCTCATACAATGTTGCATTATTGTGACAAGCAAATAAATTCTCATTTTTGTTTTGAAAAAATACTTTCAGATGCAGTTTTCTGCAAAACCTACTAACCTCAAAAAACAAATCTGCTAAACTAGGAAGTCTTGTAGGTACAAATTTCATTCCTTTTGCTTAAACTGCTTCCATATCAGCATTCAAAACAAAGTCAGACAAATTAACTATTTTAAAGTCATTAAACACACCTTTCCCATCATACCAGCTTTGATGCTGTTGAATTGAATTGTCAGTCTCAAATTCCAAAACTCCTTACTGAAAGCATGGAGTTCTAATGTCACAAATGCTTTCAATTTTTCCCTTTCTGCTGACATTGTTAAAACCGTTCGCTTGCCATTTCTGACCACGGCCCCTCGTTTGGTATGGATTAGAATGCTGTTCCTGTCCATTAACTCCTTCCATGTTCAAGTTCTCAAATGATATGCTCTTCCTGCTAGATAAAATCTCAGCCGATGATACCAATGAGTCTCGTATCTCATGAGAGCTGCTGTCTGCTTGTACCCTAGATTGTCTCCTCCTTCTAGGTTTTCTTTGCCACGAAAACAATAAATTATTTTTATACTCCTTTATGTCCCGATCTAATTTTCTTTTTTTTGTGCAATAGCACCCCCTCCTCCACCTTGACCACCCAGGTCTTGATCTCCTTCAAATCTGTTAGAAAATACATCTTCCGGTAAGAAGTTAACCAATGACTCCTGCAGCTGCAGGATCTCACCTTGAATTTTTTCCTGTTGTCGCTTATTCCTCTTGATCAAGACCCTGAGCCAACCCAATGTGAAAGTCAAGGAGAGGGGTTTCCATTCATCCATCAGATCACTCTCATCATCAGAAAACTCATAAACAGGCAGCCGATCAATTCTGAGCCCTCTCAGTGTAATGCCCAAGCTAATGTACTTCTCCAAAAGTTTGGTATCATAACTAAGAGTTACCTCCTTCGTTAGTAATTTTTCGAGCTGAAAGAACTCACCGTTATACTTCTCTGTCTCCCCCATGGACCATGGATCTCCAGAGGCTAGCTTGGCATCTTTCATCTTCCAAAACTCAATCAGCAATGAAACATTCTCCATTTGTGCCCCAGCCATACTGACGAACTACAGTCAGTCCAACAAAATCAAAAACCAAAATCACTGATAACACAAAATGAACAAAAAAAATATACTGAACTGGACTGAGTAATAGTGCCAGGACACACTCCACACAAACTCCTGTTTGACCAAAGTGAAAAATGTATTGGTGCTTCCTAGTACCTCAGCAAATATGCCTTCATTGGGAATAAAATTCAACACCAATACAACCACTTTAAATAACACTACTAAATTAAATTAGAACAATTTAAAGTGAGAATGCACCAACTTGATCTGAAATAAATACAAAAATTAAAAAGAAGGACAAAAAGACATACAAATAGAGTCTTGCGAATGCTTATATAAAACCAAAGAACTCTATTAAATGCATTTAATTCATATTAACATTGAGGTCTCACTTTAAATTGTTCTAATGGAACAAATTGAACTGGAGTTCATGTGGAGTGTGTCCTGGCACTACTACTCAGTCCAGTTCAGTATAATGTTTTGTTTATATGTGTAGAAACAGCAATGTAATGTGCACACAGTTCATCTGCACAGGCCCCAGGTAAAGAAATTGGTATAGAAACAGGTATGATGTGTATAACTAAAATAAGGGTACAATTGCTCTGTTGATATCTACAGATGTTGGTGTGCTGTAGCAGCCCCATGGTCAAGGCAAGAGTATAAGTGCGGTCAGAATGTAGAGTAGTGAATAATAGTCTGCTGACAAATATATATGATAGCAGTTCTCAACTGAATATGTTCCCTTCCCCTACCACTCAACTAATCCAACCATCACACTGAAACCAACATGAGTATGTTCCTAAACAAGACTCTACTGGTGGGACTGGTGTTCCATTTGGTTTACATTGTTTAAACTGTGTGCATACTAATATTCCCTGCTGAATAATCATTTGTATTGCCTTTCTGACATACCACTAACTGGCATGCTGATGCAACCCTGAATGCCATTCCAATTATGCATGGGTTCTGCTTGCAATGGCACTGTTATAATTGCACTGTTTTGGGTAAATCGGAATATCCATGCATGCTATTTTGACTAATGTTGTAATGTGTTGTACATGACTAACCGATATTCATTGTTAATTTCCACACCACAGCACACATGGGAAGGCAGATCCCAGTGGATTTACCTTTCCCACCCCATCTGGCCAAGGCACCAGGTCTCAGCACATCTGGGACCCAACCCAGACCTCCCTTATCTGCTGGTTCTGCACCACCCTTGGGTGGAACCTCTGCAGGGGATGGGATGGGGCACGCCCCCCCCTGCAAGTGGGTGCAGTGAGAATGTTGTCACCTGGGACGAGGTCTGTGGCATGGTGCACAGTGTACTCTAGATGGAACTAGACGACTGCCTGCGCCAGGTGGAGGCAGGCTGTCACAGCTAGTGGGGCAGGCGACCCCTCCAGCCCAGCCCCCAGCACAGCCACCTTCGGGGCTGTGAAGGAGGAGTGGTCACTGCCATTGAGTGGGGGCATCAGTGCCACTACTACCATCTCGGGGGCTCATGAGCCTCGGCTTCCCAACCACCCTCCCTATCAAGGAGTTTACCCCTCCATGTGTCATACACCTCCCCTGTCTGCCTTCTTGTCTGTCTGTAAATGCAACCTCTCCTACCAAACATCCCTCACCACACTTACCAATAATCCTTCCTTAACATCTCACTCTCACCTTAAAAAAAAAGGGCAGCTGTCCCACAAAAAAATCACATCCCATACATAGCTCTGCATTTCGCCCAGAGACATGTACCAATCATACAATCCAGCCCTACCAATCATCCATATTATATGATGCCCACACACTCGCCTGTAGGGTGTGAGACTCAAAATTCTAAATTGCCCACATTGAAAGCAGCTGTGTTGACAAAGAAATACAGAGCTAGAGTCCTTTCCTATACCCGTCCTGCACATCCCTCTTGTTTGTCCCCCTACTTGCCCCAGTTACACCACTTTCCTATCTCCCTTTTTTTCTTTTCTTTATTTGAAATTAGCGTGGGTTTAAGCACCCGTAAGTGGCTGTAAGTGGGCATAAGCTAAGCTAAGCTCACGTAAGCATCGCTTAGCTCCACACAAACCCAGGCAAACCTGCTTACAACTGCTTTAAAGTACCTTAAACACTCTGTCTCCAACAGCCCCTGTTCTGTCCAGCAATAAAATAAACAGCCCTTGCAAGTCTCATACCCAGGACGCTGCACACTATAGCCATAGTGATTTACCACTAAGCCATTTCAGCTGTAAATAAATCTGTTTTCTCAAACATATCATCCAGCACAGTCGTTCAACAGTAGGGGAAATGTATTTATATATGTAGATGTATGCATGTGTGTGTATATATATATATATATATATATATATATATATATATATACATATATACATATATATATATATATATATATATATATATATATATATATAAATATATATATATATAAATATATATTATATATATATATATATATATATATATATATATATATATATATATATATGTGTATATAGATATATATATATATTTATAAAAGATATATATATATATATATATATATATATATATACATATATATATATATATATATATATATATATATATATATATATATAAAATAAATATATTTATAAAAGATATATTATATATATATATATATATATATATATATATATATATATATATGTGTATATAGATATATATATATATATATAAAGCTATATATATATATATATATATATATATATATATATATATATATATATATATATATATAAATAGATATAGATAGATATAGATATAGATATATATATAAAAAACACAAAAAATAAATATATGACCAAAGGCACTGTTAATGGGGATGAAGGGGCCCAAAATATGTACCTTTTGTAATTATTGATATCATACCCTCCTCTACAGCTGAACAGATCTGCCGTGCAACACAATAACCATCACTTGCAAGTCTCATACCCAGGACAACATAGCCACAACAAGTTAACAGTAATCCATCTCAGCTGTACGATGTCAGGATGATATCAATAACATATCATAGGTTCATAGGTTCATAGGTAGGTACTAGGCTATTGGCCCTAAGGCCTGTACAAGCCTAGCCAAAAAGGTACCCTGGCTTTTGCCACCCAAGAAAATTATTTTCCTGTGCCCCTGTCAAGCAGAACCACAGAAATGATCCCCGGGGTGAATTTCCTATTACCCATCCAATCATCAAGATTTTTCTTGAAGAGTGCTAATGAGGAGCTTTGACATAGATAGGTAGTCTGTTCCAGAGTATGGGAAGTCTCTGGGACAGGAATCTATCCCTCCAGCATGTTCTGTTTATTGTGGTGACAAGGTTTAGGTCCCTAGAGCGTGTAGCTCGCAGGGATTGGGATTTCTTTAAGTGGAGCATGTCCAACAGCTCTGGGTTTGACATAGCTTTGTATGTTAGGCAGAGATCGCCTCTAAGTAGGCGATATGCGACGGAGTAAATCTGGAGTTTTTTGAGACGGTCTGTGTAAGGCATCTGTTTGAGGCCAGTAATCATCTTTATGAGGTATTTTTGCGACCTTTCCAGTTGTTGTAGATGTCTTGTGAGGTACATACCAAAAGGGGCATTGTACTCTAAAATGGGTCTAATGACTGATGAGTAGAGGGGAACAATGACCTCTTTTTTCTGGATGAGAAACCTTTTGTGCTGAGATGTGCCACATAGAAGGATTTCCTGACCACTGTGGCAATGTGATTATCAAAGGAGAGACTACTGTCCACCTGTGTCCCAAGGTCTCTTATCACACTTTCGGTGTTAAGTAGACTACCGCCTATGTGGTAGTTCATGGGTACAGAGTTTTTTCTAAAGGGGATGACAATGCACTTTTTGGCATTGAGCTTGAGACCATGTCTTTGACACCAGACATATGTCTCAGTGAGGCCCTTTTGTAGGATGTCCACATCATTAGGAGTTTCGATTATGGCTCCTAGCTTGCAGTCATCTGCGAATTTAGTTAGCCAAAGACCTGTGTTAGCCTGTACTTCAGAGAAGTTGACACCAAACAGGAGAGGACCCAGGACTGAACCCTGTGGTATTCCACTTGTCACTGGTCTGAAGTCTGATTTGGAGTCTGCTACTTTCACAGTGTGGATTCTATTAGTAAGCCAGCTGGCAACCCATCTTGTGACATAGGGATTTATACCTAGTTTAATGAGTTTATCTATAATTCCAGAGGGGGGGGTGGTGTTGAATGCCTTGGAGAGATCTAGATAGGCTGTGTGAACCACCTTACCCTCATCTATGGCTTTGGTGACTACTTCAAAGAAGTCTATCAGGTTTAGGAGACATGATCTGCCTTTTACAAACCCAAACTGTGTGGTGTCCAGAGTTTGGAGATCTCCAATGTCTTTGTTTATGAGTTCCATGATGATACATTCCATGGCCTTGCAGACTAGGCTCGTCAGGCTAATGGGGCGATAGTTCCTGGGGTCTGTTGTGGCCCCCCCTTTGTGGAGTGGGATAACTGTCACGGTGCGCCATTTAATGGGCACAAAGCCTGAGGTGAGGCTATGATTGAACATGGTAATTAGGTGGGGTGCCAGTTCATTCTGTAGTTCATGTAGAAGGCAGCCTGGGTACGTTGTCAGGTCCCATGGATTCTGTGTTCTTGGCTTTGGATAGTGAGGTTTTTACCTGTGCAGCCGTGATTACAGGAACTTTGCATTCTTCTGGTATAAAGATGGGCCCTTTAGGGGGTGAGAGGGGAGTAAAGTTAGCACTGAACCTATCTGCCAGGATGTTGGCAATATCTGTTGGTTCTGTATATTTAGTGTCATTGTGCTGTAACTCAGAGCAGATCTGAGTGTTGCTATTGAGATTCTTGACATAGCTATAGAATGCTTTGTGGTTGTCTTTAGAATCAGTGGCAATTTTGTTTTCATAACTAGCTTTGGAGAATTTTATGAGGGATCTCAGCTTCTTACTTAGGCTGACCAGGGAGTTCTTCCAATTGTGCGATTTTACTTTTTTTTTGCAACAGTTTCTGTCTTCTGTTGTAGAGTTTGTTTATGGCAGAAGACCACCAGATTGGCTTCCTTTTTTTTTTGGAGGATAGCATCTTGGTTCTGTTAGGGATAGCATGATCCATGCACTCGTGTAAGTGCTTATAAAGTGCATTTGAGTAGGATTCAGCAGTCGTACCTCTATTGTCCATCTGCATGGGTGTCATGAAGTTTGCCACTTCTGCCTTAAGAAGCGTGAAGTTGGCTCCAGGCCATTGTTTTATTTTTACTGCTGTACTACTTGAATGCCTTGGCCTGGACAGCAACATATGTTATGCTTTCAGACTACAGTATCAAATGTTTTGTTTGAGAGTTGCGTTGGGATTTTACTCTTTATACACACACACATATATATATATATATATATATATATATATATATAAATATAAAACAGTCTGTGTACCATAGGGGATGTACACTGTAGAAGTAGTAAACATTGCATTGATACATACACACATGCACACACACACACACACACACACACACACACACACACACACACATATATATATATATATATATATATATATATATATATATATATATATATATATATATATATATATATATATATATATATATATATATATATATGTATATGCACATGCATACACATATGCATATATTACTACTTATAGATATGAATAAGAAGATATAAATTTAGAGGGTGCACATATCAAACAGCCAGTATTCCTACAGTTGCCACCTTTTAAAATGGCCAGTGTTTGATTCTTTCATACAAATGACAATTATTGCATGAAACATATACCCACAGACAAGTCAAAGGATATGACACCACACACATTTGCATACATAGAAATGTTTATTTGTGTACTATTTCAATTGTATATGCCATTTCATATAACAGTTAGGTGTTTGAAATACATAATAATTGAGTGATGCAACTCTCAAACAAAACATTTGATACTGTAGTCTGAAAGCATAACATATGTTGCTGTCCAGGCCAATGCCTTCAAGTAGTATAGCAGTAAAAAAAAAAAAAAAAAAAAAAAAAAAAAAAACTGGTCTGGAAGATACAAACCAATCAACACTAATTAATTAATTACAGATGTAGTTCAGCAGCCTCCAATTACACTCTGTACTCAAGCCCTAGGGGGAAAAGAATTAATCTGTCACAATGAAAATGTATCTGTTACATAACAATGCTTAACCTAAAACATCACTCTCACACTGACAAACAGAACTGTCTGTAAGAGTAAGCACTAGCCCACCACTATTCTCATGGTGAAATGTATGAAAATGTACAGCCATATACCTTCATGTGTCTTACTAATGATATCCCCCACATGTTGTAACAGCATAGGTTAAAAACGGTGCCTACCCCTCCCTCATAGAATGACTTACAAGGGCATATAACAGT
>NC_056732.1:1579062549-1579067549 GCF_019279795.1 Protopterus annectens | reverse complement strand
CCCCAAAGGCATGTGTTGCAATTTGTAATGGTGTACCAAGACCAAATTTGAAACCTACAGACAGTATCAATTAAGATACATGTGCTGCACAAGCAACACCTCACTCCGCCTCAGGCTCACCATCCTCATCTGTACCTTGTTGGTGCCAGAGTACACCTGTATGTTTGCAGTCCATTAGCAGGGACTAGGCATGGTGTTCTGAATTTGGGACACTGAAAAATGACACTCAAGTGTAGCCCATAGTTGTCAAGTATCTGCAAAAAGGCTAAATATGGGGAGGGGTGTCATCCTGAAACACAACAGTGAACTGAGGCAGACATCCAAAGATCACTAAGAATGGCTGTATCTGCACACAGTCAAGGTCATGAATTGTGGCAGACATAACCCCGACTCTACAGTAATAGTGAAGGCACTGTGTGACCTCCAAGGGCTGTGCACATGAGTTGACCTTTCAATCTTGCAGAGTTGGGGGACATTTGCAGGGCAGAGTGACCAAATACTGGCAAGTGCAGATGGGCCATGTTAGTATACCCCTTCCAGGAATAGTGACTGCTGTAGTACACTTAGTTGGTGCAACAAACCATCATGTTAAGGGTGTGCACACTTATGCACCCACATATTGTATGCATCTCAATCAGTATCTGAACAACTAACACATTTGTTTGATACTGCATTTGATTGCACAGGTCATATGTCACATATAAGGTTTGTGTAATGTTAACATATGCAGTATTGTGGCCCCATGGTATATGAGGGAAGAGGTTGCCATGACAATAAGGGTGTGTGCACTCCTCATAGCCACAGTAAGGTTTGAAGGTTGTCAGTGTAATTGTATTTTATTGGTCATACATGCACTGCTGATGATGAAATCTGCAAATCAGACATTAGGCATTCACTATTGACATCTGTCCACATATCATCCCAGGTATGTGTCGGACAAACACATAGGGGTTGTGAGCAGCAGAGCAAACATAACTGACACACATATACACATTCAGCCATGACATGCACACCTATGAGGTATGGTGCACAGCACATGCCAGGGTGCTGCACAGGTGCACAGCAATACTGTGTACATGGGTGCAGTGTGTTCCAGGAAAAGTGGCATCACCTACTAACATGACTCATGCATCACAGAGATGTATAATGCTGGTAACAGGGACTGACCATAGCTGCAGTGCATGCTGTTGAGTGCCATATGTCATGCATGTTGACAGATGGGTAATGAGAGGTCTGTGTGTAATATCTTTGTGCAACTGCACCTGTAAGTAAGTTTGTGTGTGTGTGTGTGTGTGTGTGTGTGTGTGTGTGTGTGTGTGTGTGTGTGTGTGTGTGTGTGTGTGTGTGTGTGCGTGTGTGCGTGTGTGCGTGTGTGCGTGTGTGTGTGTGTGTGTGTGTGTATACAGTTAAACAATGACGTGCAGGTCTTAAAGTGTGTTTCTTGTTTTACCCTCACAAGTGGTGAGGTGGGTCAGGGTCCCTCATGCAGGCAAACTGATGTTAGTGTCCATCCAGACTCTGACATTGATGATAGGTGTAGTGAAGCACAGGCAGGGTTGTCAGGGGCGAAGCTGTGCCATCATTTGACATCCCACTGTTATCCTCCCCATCCCCACACACAGTCACATTGCCTATACATACCCCATCACCAGTGGCCATAGATGAGGGACAGTTGGTGGGTTGTGGCATGGGACAGGACAGTGTGGTGACAATGACACATGTCTCTGGACACAGCAGCCATATCCGGATGCCCAGTGAGGTACGACACAGGCAGATGTACAGAGGACTCATAGAAGGACTGCTGGTGATCATGCCCCTGGCAGAAGTGCCACAGCTGGTGTCACCAGACACGTTTCAGGCCATCATGGAAGTGCAGGCACATAAGGAATGTTATACCAGACAGGGTCTGAGGCTCTAGAGGGCTACTCATTCTGTTATTGACAACATCTGTGATCTTGCAGGTGCCCACCGTTATTTTGCAAAGGTCCTGGATAGATGGTTGGGTAAGATGGTGGGAATCCTCGACCATGGAATGTCTGTGCTGGAGCATATGGTGGGAGTAGTGCGACGGCCATGTGTATGTAGGCCAGCAAAACCAACAGTTGGAGGTCAACGTGGATGTGCAACAAGTCAGAGATGCTCCCGTAGTGGCAGTACCAGCACTGCAGGGGGGCACTGTCCACACCACAACATAGTAGGCCACATGCACGTGGCACTGGCCAGTCTCAAGAGGGACCCGGATCCAGTGGACATGTGTCAACATCAGTGTTGAATACCATATCTTGGCTTGTACCTGGTAGTGCCCATGTAACCCCTGGCAGACACAGTTCTCATGTCCATGGCTAGAGATGGTGAACTGCACACCCTGCCAGGTACAGTCTGCAGCTGTCCAACAAACCCCTGTATAGGGCAGCCACATGGCAGAACTGTGTGCATGCATACACACAAACATCACCAACCTAGCTAGGGCAACCCCATTCCTACCACAGCACACTTGCACAGCCCAATTAATAATGAAACCCCCTAACACACAGACATGATGTTGAACAAATGGCTCAGCCTAGGTCTCTGACAAACCAATAACACACCCTGTGCATATGATGATACCTGTGCCACATCCTTGTTATCCATAATATCGATGCAGGAACAGGCTAATATGGTTCTGATGCACGGGTTGGCTTTACTATGGTTTACCAATGTAATGCTATGTGACATGTTTTCAGCACTAAAGTTTAATGCTTACATGTCATGATGTGTACCTGTCCAGTCATGATGCATTATAGCTGTTATTAACATTGAGTGATTGTGGTCTCCATAGTGTATTCCATTTGTGTTGTAGGTATCTATGTGTCAGCAGGTTGTTGGTCTGATGCTGGTTCCTGCAAGGGGTATGGCACTGTGGTGACACCTTGACTGTGTCATATCCTGGGTACAGCTGAGCACAAGTACAGGTCTGTATAACAGTTACTGCATGTGTCACATGCCTGATAGGTCTGACGGGTGTATACAGGTGAGTGCATGTTGGCTGATCTCAGCAGCCCTTCTACAGTGGACAATGGTAACTGTATTGAGTGGTACATGCCACATGTTTGTGTGTAACACACACACATAGAGGCTGTGGTGTTGATGCAATACACAGAGAATACTGTACACATAGATGTATGTACTTTTGCAGGGAACCCATTTTAGCCTATGGAATTCCACCAAGATAGAATCACATTGGGAAATAATCAGTCTGGAAACGCAGGTGTGCTGGTGTGAGTGGCACAGCCCTACTCTTTGGGGGTGGTGTAGAACTGCAGACAGTGTGATTAACAACTACGTAACCTGTTCACATAAACTGTACAGTATTACAGCCAACTAACTGGGGGGATATACTCAACAATAAATGCAATGATGGTAGCTGGGTCCACAAGTACCACACCCAGCTATATATACCAACCCTAGTATCGCTGTACAGATATATAGCTGGGAAGAGGGTATTTACACATCTACTACTAGTTGTGTTGGAATGAATTTCCACAAGATGATACCTGTGAAATATTAGCATTTTCCAGTCAGTTCTCAGACAGATGACCTCCTGGGACATGTATTTTCTATAAACTCAAGTAGATCCCTTTACATATACACACACTCTTACTTGGCAACACTGAGACTAGAACCCCTACCTAGGTACTTATTGCTACTAATGTGTGTGGCCTTAATTGCACACACCACACAGATTTTAGGATGAGGTGCGTCCCAGGACACTTGTTAAGTGAAAACATCACCAGACCTTGTACAGTATGGTAATGGGGGATGTGCTGGTTGTTTATGAACAATACATAGTGTGACATACTGTCATATACACATTGACAAACACATAACAGTCATACACACATCTGAGAGACCTGAGTTTATCAGTGCTAACTACCTTGTCAGTGTGTCCATTCTGTTACAGATAAGTTGCACACAGCACATGCAACATTGGGCTGGATAGTGTAATCAGTTACCTGTATGGTTGATGGTGACAGTGGTCTCCATACAGTGGATCTTGGGGCATGTACTAGGGGTACCATGGTGTAAAGACAGCATACCCAGCACCCACACCCCACATTGGATATTGTACTCACTGAAACCCATGATAATAATCTGACATACCCACCATCACACATTGACAAGGACTGCAATACAACCCCTTGTCTATTTCAAGACTGCTACTACAGGGATGTGCATCTATTGCACATGCCACAGGGATAGTAGGGTGATGCTTTGTCATGGCTCTCCTATGGTCAGCAACATCACTATCCTTTATACTGTGTGACAAGGTGTATTGTATTGTATTAGGAGAATGTGGCCTCAGAATGCTGTATCTTACAAATATACACACTTGCACACATACAGACACTTGCCAGGACTCAGAGGGTAACCCATGTCTATCTACCCATTTGTATAATAGTGTTGTGCTGGTATTGCAAACTCCAGGTAGCCCATAGGGTGAAGAATGTAACAAAGTACATGTAATGTCCATTACAGCAGCATACATATCTAACTATGGCAATGGGGGGTGTAGTGGGTGTGAAAGGCCTCAGGGTATTATCAACTACAGGTTTACAAACACACAGACACTGTTATTCTCAGTAATGTCCACTGACACATTTGTCAGTACTGGGGTCCATAGGTTCAGGTGTTCATAGCTGTGTACCAGGACATTGTCCATGGAGAGATGGGAAGAGTAGAGGATGTGAGTACAGTGGTATCATGCCACCTGCATTTGCCAGCAGGCCATCTATCAACTGGTGCCACAGGAGAGCTCCTCAGGGTGAGAGTTAAATGCAACATCCAATCATCTGGTTGCCTCTTGCAGAGGGGTAGTGAAGTGCTCCAATTGACATGTATGCAGCATGTATTACATAACATGGTCAGTGTCTGTCTTGGAGACCTGTACCCAAGCACGTTCTGTTGACTGTGGTAGTGTAGCTGAGGTATACATGGCATGTGGTGCGTACAGGGTGGGGATT
>NC_056732.1:1579030049-1579057549 GCF_019279795.1 Protopterus annectens | reverse complement strand
GTAGGGCTATGGATTGTCTACACCTGCCTCTCTGCTGTTTGACAGCTGTTGTCTTTGTAAGGTGAACATTGTGACATATAGTAGGTCCTCAATATAATAATTTAGCAAAACCCGCCCCACAATGCATTCTGTCATTACACAATCATAGCACCCTCCACACAAGATAATGATGACAAACACACACATGCACACACACACACACACACACTTGCCAGAACTGAGATTCAACCCCTACATAGCTATGTACTACTACTGCTACAGTGTACTGCATTAATAGCACACACTGCAGAGCTTATTGGATAAATGTCCCAAGGTACTTGTAAGGTGAGGAACATCACCAGCCCTTTTACTGGCATTGGGAGATGTAGTGGGTGAGAGATACCAAAAATAATATTACCCTAATCACACATTTACATTTGCCAGGGGTGAGGTTGAAACCTCTATCTAACAACCTTTATGGACCATTATGGTTACACATTTACCACATGCACCACTGACCTGACATGGTATAAGTTTCGCAACTGATACTTTTAAGGTGGATGATATCTGCAGGACTGCTAAAGTCAGGCTCTGAGATGTGCACTGGCTGTAAATGGGGATAAAATCGTTGAGGTACACACACAAACACTTGCCACAGATGAGATTCAAACCCATAGCTGTGTAGTTACTGCTACTACATTGTTTTGAATTTATGGTACACACCAAAGAGCTTATAGGGCTAGTCCTTCTCCAAAGGTATATTTCAAGATAGATGACATCAGCAGGCTTGCTAAAGTAGGGCAATGGGAGGTGCAGTGACTGTGAATGGCCTCAATAGCATTACTCCGTATACACACAAACAGAGTTTTACAGTTGCCATGCCTGGGATTAGAACTCCAACCTAAGTAGTACATCATACTATAGCATTACGCAGTTATTACATGCACCATGGAGCTTACAGGGCTAAATTTTGTCCAAGGAGGTATTTCAAGGTGACTGACATTAGCAGGCTTGCTAAAGTAGGGCAATGGGAGGTGTAGTGTCTACGAATGGCCTCAAAATCATTGATCCCTACACACACACACACACACACACACACACACACACACACACACACACACACACACACACACACACACAGTTTCCATGTCTGGGACATCACACTATAGCACTATGCAGTTATTGCACATGCCACAGAGCTTACAGGGCTAAATATTGTCCAAGGAGGTATTTCAAGGTGACTGACATCAGCAGGCTTGCTAAAGTAGGGGAATGGGAAGTGTAGTGACTGTGACTGGCCTCAAAATCATTGATCCCTACACACACAGAGTTTCACAATTATGGGAGGTGTAGTGACTGTGACTGGCCTCAAAATCATTGATCCCTACACACACACAGAGTTTCACAGTTGCCATATCTTGGATTAGAATTCCTACCCAAGTAGTATACTACACTATAGCATTACGCAGTTATCACACATGCCATGGAGCATATAAGACTAGCCTTTATCCAAAGGTGTATTTCAAGGTGAATGACATCAGCAGGCTTGCTAAAGTAGGGCAATGGGAAGTGCAGTGTCTATGAATGGCCTCAAAATCATTGATCCCTACACACACACACACACACACACACACACACACACACACACACACACACACACACACACACACACACACACACACAAAGTTTTACAGGTGCTATTTCTGGGATTAGAACTCCTACCTAAATAGAACATCACACTATAGCATTACACGGTTATTGCATTCACCACAGAACTTATAGGGATGATTCTTGTCCAAAAAGGTATTTCAAGGTGACTGACATCAGCAGGCTAGCTAAACTAGGGCAATGGGGAGTGCAGTGTGAGTGAATGGGCCATAAACCATTTTTCTGGAAACACACACACACAACACTCAGTCACACACACAGCCTTACATTTGACAGGACTGTGTCTATGACTGCTAGATGAATAATGACTTGTACTGTCATGTTACACAGTTATCACAAGCACCACAGACACTATAGTGCTGAGGGCTACCAGGAGCAAATGTCTACAGTGATGGACAATGGCACATCATGTGATATTGGCCAACTGGATGTGTGGTGGGTGGGACAGGCCTTATGATGGGAAGCTCTTTGTCACTGTCTGTCTCTCTCTTCCCTACATCTCTGTGTATGTTTGCCCTATTATAGTGTATTGTCCTTGGATATATGTGTGTATTCCTATTCATTGTGTGTGCAAAGCATGACTGATGTGCAATGTGATGTGTGCGCACAGACATCTGTGACTGACAGATATGTATAGTCCACTGCTGTTGTCAGTCATGGGCTTCATTTCTGTAAGTGTGGGAGCATAACCAGTATGACCCTTCTGTATTTTGTCAGACATAGGCTTTGTTTCTCTAAGTGTGGAAGCATGCCCAGTATGACCTTCTGTACTGACTGTGTGAATCCATTCGAGGTAGGTTGTACTCAGTGCAGGCATTTGTGTTCTACACCTACAGCTATCAACCTATTTCTGCAGGATATCTGTAGATAGGTTGACAATATGGAGTCACAATGGGCAAAGGATAGTGGGATACTGTAACTAATTGTGTTTGTGCTGCTTCTGCTACATGGTTTTGGTGTTAACAGAGATATCCAGACATATGTACTGTTTTACATCATGATGTATTATGTCATCAGCTACTGACATATATACTTATTTGCTCACAGTAATTTCCTGGGAAAACAAGATGAATGACACTGTGTCCGGTATTGTGGTCTGGAGCCTACATATTCTTGCACACTCATGCCATTTTGGAGGGGGAGCTGCAAACACTTGCTGTTGGGTCTGTGTAAATGGTCCAGCACCTCGGTACTGTGGTGCCTGAGGATCCCATGCTTGTACATCTATCGACATGAGAGAATGGCCATATCCTGCTGTGGCCATACCACTCAGCTGTACAGATTCACACAGGTTACCCAGAGGCAGGGTTCGTATACCTGGTCATTTCCCCTTCACATTGTGGTTTACTAGAAGGTTTGCAGCCACCCATTCCTGGGTTTGCAGGCAGGGATAGTATGGGCACACATCAGAGTTTCAGACTTCACACATTCTATGGCATCCATGCATCTACCCCCCTCTGTTATTTTATCCTCTTCCTAACATTATGCAAGTGATATCTGATAAGTATCCCTGTAGTTTTCACTTCATCCCAGAAGTATTTAGGGGTTGGCCCACAGTTCGTGCAGTAGGACATGGTGGACATGCTACTGGGATTTGTCAACATGGACTTGCATTTGTGTTCTGTGGACTGTGTTATGTTGTTATTTGGGACTCCATGAGATAGCATACATTGGCAGTATGGATGAGACACAAGCCTTTGACAGAGAAGTGTAGGGCATTTGGTAATGATGCAGGCCATCTGTAGCAGGCCAGTGCATTCTGTCACATTTACAGTCCCAGGATGCAAGCCACTGGATTCCCCTGGGGAGACAGGGTAAGTATGCAAGGTGTTAATGGCAATAGTTTCTGTCCTTGTTAATCCATTGGTGTGGATGATGGCAGGGTGCTACTTACAGCTAGGGATACACCTGCATGGGACACCTCTTCAGCATGCTGCATTATGTGGGTATTCCCATACAGAAGTGGGGGTCATATTGTACTTATTCTCAACAGCAGGGATATGACCTGTGATGAACCTGTGGCTGATGGTGGGGTGAGCTGAGCGCATGTCTGCTATGGAAGCTTCTTGCAGCTGACTCACAGATATATGTGGGGCATTCCCCTTATGCTGGCTTGTGTGTGGACATCAGCGATTTCTCAGTACTTCATAACTGTGCCTTTTGTGGTCTGCCAGTGTTTGGATAGACTACATCAGTATTCCATACTACACAGACAACTAATGTGTTGCTAACCTGTATGTACAATTCCAAAGGTGTGTCCATTTGACAGTAACATTTTATACATTCTCTGTCTAGAGTTCTTCCACCTGTGTACTGCATGTATCTCTGGGCCTACATTCATGCCATGTCCATCTTTCAGATGGTGACAGATATTGCATCCAAACAATTAGTATGGATTACTGCTGGATTGGGTCTTGCTGGGATGCATTGTGTTTGGCACTACAGTAATCAGAACTTGGCCCTGTCATCAACAGTACTGGCCATAGGCCACTGGGACACAATCCTTCATGCCTACATGCTGGCCACTTCCACACAATATACAACACACAATAACCTAACACACAAAGCCCTGCATGTTATGCACGTGCAACAATCTATCCTGCTAATTTGGCCAGCTCAGGTAATCTGTGCTCCACTGTTATTATACCCACACGTATATGTTACTACATTTCTACATAGGATTGTGGGAGGGGGGCACACCTGACAACTGTAAACATTTGCTATGACTGTACTGGTATTTCAGGTGCTATGTTGGCTTCCATTTAATTTTGTATTCTGACCTATCATGCAGACTAGAGGCATATCATTGAAGTACAGATCTTGGGTTTCATCGACCTACATTTCCATTTCAGACATCTTACCCTTCAGAACTAACATCCAATTGCCTGGCCTGTTGTAGTCTGTCTGTGTAGGTCTGGAGGGGGGCTGTTCTCCATTGCCATCAATCAGAGACCTTAGCACAGTCTTTCTTTGTGGTCATCTACACCTATCCTGCTGGCTGAGACTCACTAACATGCATGTGTGTGTCCTATGGACACACATTTGGCCCACCACATGTCCTGCAGTGGGATTTGTCACCTTGTCTAGTACTGCCTACTATGTTGACACCAGTATTTGTTATGGATTTCATGCTGCCCATATAGGTGTCTACTATCTGCTGCTATCCCATTCAGGCACCCGATTCCCTTGCATGCTCACATCCGTACCATAGATACAAGTAGCAGAACACACTATTCCATTTAGCAATTGATAGGGAGAGTGACTTACCTTGTGGCTGTGCCAGTACTGAGGATGGTGCTGGAGGGCTGACTATGTCAGATGCACATAGTACACTCCCTATACATGGTTAAGTACAGGTAGTGTCATGTTTGGCATCCCTTTTACTGTATCTGCGAGTCAGAGAAAGGTGTCATTCCCTGGGTCCTTACCATGTCAATGTATGTGCTATGCATTGCCTCTTTGCCAAAGCCTAGGCATACTGGGCACGCCTCCTTCTGCCTACAGAGGCAGGCTCAAGTTATTCTTTCTCCGAGTCAGTCTGTGCCTGTGCTGGCCTTGGCAATGGTGGGGGGCTGCATGGCCCGTCCCGGTGCTGTTCGTGCTGCAGCTGTTTCCGCAGGATCATATTGTGTAGCATGGCACATACAATGACAATTTGGGTACATGTAGCTGGAGAGCACTGCAAGGCTCTACCGGATATGTCCAGGTACTGAACCATGACTTGAGCATCCCAAACACATGCTCTATTATGATTCTGGTTTGTGTGTGTGTGTCTCATTATGGAGTTCTTGTTTGGGTGTGTATGCATTTCTGATGGGTGTCATCAGCCACAGCTCCAGTGCATAACTAGCATCCCCATTGGCAAATCCCCAGTACAACTGTGTCATATGCCAGATGTGGGAGTCATGGTAGCTTTCAGGGCTGCCAGCACCCATATTCGTTATAATTCCCTGGGCATCGCACATGACTTGGCAGTTGATGAATGGGAAGCCCTTGCGATTTATGTTGACCCTACTCTGCTTGCCGGGTGGTGCTTTGATGTGTATATGCGTGCAGTCTATAGCACCCACTACCTCAGGGTATTCTGCTATTTGGTGGAAGAGACGCATATTGCTGATCAACACCTCACAGGTGTTGTGGAAATATATGTGCTCACCAGCATGTGCTGACATGGCATCCAAGAACTGGTGGAGTACCCTGGATGCTGATGCCTGTGAGATCCCCATGATATCCCCAGCTGGCCTTTGGAAGGTACATGTGGCTACTATTCTTAAGCCTACACATACCTTGATATCCACTGGGATTGATTCCCCTCTGCTGGTTCTGTGTGTGAGGCGTGGTCAACACAGCTCAACAATTTGCTGTAGGAGGTCCCTGTCCCTGTCCACCCTATAGTGCTCCACTATCTCCAGCTCATGTAGCCCCTGGTAGGTTACCCTGGGTCTGTACACTCTTCTCCTTCTCTTCACTGTGGGTTGGTCATCAGCATTCTCATCCTCACCACCCTCAGCCTCTTCCACATATTGATTTATGAGAGCAAAAGCAGCCCCTATCATTTTGTTGCTTTTGTTAGGTAAAATTTCCTCATTTGTATACACCAGTGGTGTAGAGTTTGTGGGAACAACCAGAGGGAAAGGCGTTTGCATAGTTTATAGTAATCTGCAGGGCTGGGCTGCTACCTGTGTAATTGGTTGATTCTGATACATTCACCTGCCAGCTTTGCTAGTTTTCCTTGATTACCTTCCTACTGCTGTTTTTTCTTCCCATTGCCTTCCTGTTTAAGCCATAAGGCACGCCACACAATCACAGTGCTCAGATGTGAATGGAGATGCTATTTCCTGGTTTATTTTTTTTTGTTTACAACCTACTCATTTAGTCAATGTAAATACTGCTAGGCAGCTTCAGACACACCCCCTTCCTTAGCTGTGCTTAACTAAGGGCAACCATGGGCCATAGAGCTCCAATAAGCTTACAGCATGCATGACACACCCCCCTTATGAAATCATCTACCTCTACATGGTTGGGTGAAAACTAGCACTGAGGGGAAATCTATGAGTCAGTATAATTCCGCTCATTTGCATAGAATTGACTGCTAATGCATGGTTATAAAACCGACACTCAGCCTTTCCCCTTAGCAACCACTATTCCTTAGTCATGCTGTGTTATGCATGACACTGACTATTATGGCAAAATGAGATTTTGGTTTAAAAGCTTATTTCCAGTTTTTTTATTATTTTTGGGCTGCACTGCTGTCCTTACATTTAAATGGCTGAAATGGGCCAAAAAGAAAAAAAGTTATTTTTTTTATGATTTTGAAACTAATTTTCATTAGTATGGCCATATATTTGGCCTTTGGCATGCCTAACCCTTATAACACAGGCTTTTTATGAGCTGTCATGCCCCCGTTTTGTAGTTTGCAGAAATGTATTCAGTTACTGGCTGAATACATTTCTGCAGTCTACACTATTCCTGCATGGACGCCTACCTGGTTCCTGGATTGCTAATTCACCTCATCTGCATGGATTTCACCAGCAAAGGAGGTAATTAGCATACAGGGGCGGTGTTCATGCAGGAACAGTGTGGGAGCGATCGTGCACATCCTGGGAGCTTATTCCTGGATCGCACGTCAGCCATATTGCCTACAGCAGCTCTTGCACTGTTAATGCATGCCATGTAGAGCTTGCTGAATCCTGAGGTTAGGTTATTGAAATTATTAATTATTTCATATTTTGGTAAATAACTTTGTTAGAGAGCAAGTAATTGTGATAGGTAATACCTCATTTTGAGGACATTCTTTGTCCTTATAACATGATAAAAGAACTCTGTATGCTGTGCACATGTACAGATATCAGAATTTGTTTAGGAATAAGGTTATGAAAATTATTTTTTCATATTTTGGTAAATAACTTTGCAAAGGAGCATGTCAATGTGCTAAGTAATACTTCATTTTGAATACAGTATTAATAGTTACAACACTGTAAAAGAACTGTCCCCCAGATCCAGCAAGCCCTGCAGGGTGTGCAGGAACAATGCAGGAGCTCCAGGAGGCAATATGGCTGCCATGCAATCCAGAAATAAGTGCAGGGGCGTGCACGAGCGCTCCTGCACTATTCCTGCATGGACACAGCTCCTGTATGCAAATTACCCCATTTGCAGGTGAAAACCATGCAAATGAGTTGAATTTGCAATCCAGGAAGCTGTCAGCCTGCCGTGCAGAACTAGTGTAGTGTGGAGAAATGTACTTGGTTAATAACCAAGTACATTTCTGCAAACTATAAAATGGAGCCAAGACAGCTCCAAATAAAGTGTGTGTATTATGGGAAACCATGTAAGTGGCCAAATATATGGCCATTGGCATGGAAAACAGTTTAAAAAAAAAAACTTATTTTTCTTAGTCAATTTTGGCTGTTTAATCATAGGGCAGTGGTGCGCAAATGGGATCGGGCTGAATATATGAAAAATAACCTGAAATAAACATTCTAACCAAAATGACTATATTGCCATTATACTCAATGGCAGGTAGAAGACAACATGGACAGTAAATAGTGGTTGCTAAGTGGGGGGCAGGCTCAGTGTGGGACCTGTAACTGTGCATTAGCAGGCAATCATATGCAAATGAGGGGAATGATACTGAATCCCAGATTTCCCCTCAATGCTAGTCAGCACCCAACAGTGTAAGTGCAGGAATAGCATGGTTCAAACCTAAGAGTTAGCTGACATCATAGGGAGTGTGTGTCAGGCATACTGTAAGCGGATTGGAGCCCTGTGGCTCGGGTTTGCCCTTAGCTTAGCAGAGCTAAGCAAGGGGATGCATCTGAGGCTGCCTAGCACTCTTTACACTGCCTAAGTGGGTGTGTGCACTGCACATTAGGATTTAAAGGCAAAAAAAGTAAACCAGGAAATAGCAGCTCTGTGTTTGCGTGGTGTGCCCCTGGGCTTAAACAGGAAGCTAATGGGAAGGGAAAACAGCAGTAGGAAGGTAATCTAGGAGAACTAGCATAGCTGTCAGGTGAAATGTCTCAGAATCCACCAATTACACAGGCAGCAGCCCAGCCCAGCCCAGAACACTACTATAAACTATGCAAACACCTTTCCCTCTGGTTTTTCCCACATAGTCCATACCACTGGTGTATACAAGTGGGGATATTTTAACAAATAAAAACAACAAAATAATAGGGGTTGCAGCAGCTATCATACATCATCATGTGGAAGAGGCTGAGGGTGGTGAGGATGAGAATGCTGTCGACCAACCCACAGTGAGGAGATGGAGTAGAGTGTACAGACCCAAGGTAACCTACCAGGGGCTACATGAGCTGGAGATAGTGGAGTACTATAGGGTGGACAGTGACCTTCTACAGCAAATTGTTGAGCTGTGCCGGCCACACCTGACACACAGAACTAACAGAGGGGGAACCTATCCCAGTCGATACCAAGGTATATGTAGGTCTAGGAATACTAGCCACAGGTACCTTCCAAAGGCCAACTGGGGATATCATGGGGATCTCACAGGCATCAGCATCCAGGGTACTAAACCAGTTCCTGGATGCCATGTCAGCACATGCCGGTGAGCACGTATATTTCCCCAACACCCGTGAGGTGTTGGCCAGCAATATGCGTCTCTTCCACCAAATAGCAGAATACTGTGAGTTAGTGGGTACTGTAGACTGCATGCACATACAGTGAGCAGGGTAGGGTCTATATCAACCGCAAGGACTTCCCCTCCATCAACTGCCAGGTCGTGTGTGATGCCCAGGGCATTATAATGAATGTGTGTGCTGGCTGCCCTGGAAGCTATCATGACTCCCACATCTGACATCTGACACAGCTCTACCAGAGATTTGCCAATGGGGACATCCCTTATGGTCACCTAGTGGAGGATGCTAGTTACGCACTGGAGCCATGGCTGATGACATCCATCAGAAATGCACACACATCCGAACAAGAACTCCATAATGAGGCACACGCACAGACCAGAATTATAATAGAGCATGTGTTTGGGATGCTCAAGTCACGGTTCTGGTGCTTGGACACATCCGGTGGAGCCTTGCAGTACTCACCAGCTATATGTACTCAAATTGTCATCATATGTGCCATGCTACACAATATGATCCTGTGGAAACAGCTGCAGCAGGAACAGCACAGGGCCAGGCCACACAGTCCCCCACCATTGCCAAGGCCTGCAGAGGCACAGAGTGACTCAGAGAAGGAACAACCTGAGCCTGCCCCAGTAGCAGAAGGAGGCATGCCCAGTATGCCCTGGCCTTGGCAAAGAGGCAACACTTACCACATACACTGTAGGGACCCAGGGAATGACACCTCTCTCTTTGACTCACACATACAGTAAAAGGGATGCCAAACATGACACTACCTGTGCTCAGCCATGTACAGGGAGTGTACTATGTGCATCCAACATAGGCAGCCCGCCAGCACGATCCTCAATACTTGCACAGCCACAAGGTAAGTCCCTCTTCTTACCAATTGCCGAATGGAGTAGTATGTGTTTTTACCTGTATCTATGGTATGGATGTGAGCATACAAGGAAATTGGGTGGCTGAATGGGATGCCAGCAGATAGTAGACACCTATAGTGGCAGCATGAGGTCTGTAACAAATACTAGTTTCACTATAGTAGCCAGTACTACACATGGTGACAACACCCACTGCAGGAAACGTTCTGGGCCACATGTGTATCCATATGACACACACATGCCAGTCAGGGAGGCTCACATACCCAACAACAGTCTCAGCCATCAGGACAATTGTAGGCAAACACAAACAAAAGCTGCGCTAAGGCCTCTGAATGATGGCTATGGGTAACCTCACCCTCCAGGCCTACACAGACAGACTACATCAGGTCAGGCAGTGGGATGTTACTTCTGAAGGGTAAGATATCAGAAACTGATATGTAGGTCAATCAAACCTAAGACCTGTAGTACATTGATATGCCTCTAGTCAGCATGATAGGTTAGAATACAGAATGAAATGGAGTACCTGACATACCAGTACAGTCATAGCAAATGTATACAAGTGTCAGGTGTGCCCCCCCAATCCTATGTAGAAATGTAGTAACAGTCAGGTGTGCCCCCCATTCCTGTGTAGAAATGTAGTTACAGTCTGGTGTGCCCCCCCAATCTGATGTAGACACATAGTAACAATCAGGTGTGCCTCCAATCCCATGTACAAATCTGATGTAGACACATAGTAATAGTCAGGTGTGCCCCCCCATTCCTATGTAGAAATGTAGTAACAGTCTGGTGTGCCCCCCCAATCTGATGTAGACAAGTAGTAATGGTCAGGTGTGCCCCGCATTCCTATGTAGGGACGTAGTGACACACAGGTGTGCTCCCCACAATCCTATGTAGAAATGCTGTAAGAGTCAGATGTGCTCCCCCAGTCACATGTAGACATGTAGTAACACACAGGTGTGCCCCACCAATCTGATGTAGACACATAATAACAGTCAGGTGTGCCCCCAATCCTATGTAGAAATGTAGTAACATGTATGTGTAGGTGTAATTCCAGTGGAGCACAGATTACCTGAGCTGACCAAGGCAGCAGGATAGATTGTAGCATGTGTACAATATGCAGGTCTGTGTGTGTTAGGTTGGTGTGTGTTTTATACTGTGTGAGAGTGGTTAGTATGTATGCATGGTGAGGTTTGTCCTTGTGGCTATTGCCCCATACTGCCGATGACAGGGCCAAGTCCTAACAATTGCAGTGCCAAACACAATGCTTCCCAGTATAACACATTCTAACAGTAAACTATTGTAACTGTTTGGAAGTAATATGTGTCACTATCTGAAAGATGGACATGGTGTGACTGTCGGGCCAGATATACAAGCAGTACACAGGGGGAAGTACCCCAGACAGACAGTGTATAATGTGTAACAGTTAAATGGCCACACCCTTGGAATTGTACATACAGGTTTGCAGCACATTATCTGGGCTTGTAGTAGGCAATACCGATGTCATCTGGCCAAACACTCACAGACCACAAAGGTCATAGGAATGATGTATTGAGAAACAGCTGATGCCCCTGCACAAGCCAGCATAAGTGGAATGCCCCATGCATATCTGTGAGTCAGATGCAAGTAGTGTCCACAGCACACATGCACCCAGCTCACCCAACCACCACCCACAGGTACCTCTCCGGTCTTATCCCTGCTGTTGGGAATGAGTACAATATGACCGTCACCTGTGTATGGCAATAGCGAAAGAATGGAGCATGCAGTGCAGGTGTCCCTAGATGTAAGCAGCACCCAGCCAGCATCCACACCACTGGATCAATACTGACAGAAAGTACTGGCATGAACACCTAGCACACCTACCCTGTCACCCCAAAGGAATATACTGTATTGCAGTTTGGGACTGTAGGACTGACAGAATGCAACGGCCTGCTACAGCTAGTCTGCTTCATGACCAAATGGCCTACAGTCCTCTGCCAAAGGCCTGTGTCTCACCCGTACTGCCAGTGTATGTTATGTCATGGACTCCCAAATAATAACATAACACAGTCCACAGAACCCATATGCAAGGCCATGTGGACAAACCACAGTAACATGTCCGCCATGTCCTATTGCATGAACTGTGGACCAACACTAATATACTGCTGTGATGAGGTGATAACTATAGGGAAAGTATCAGAGAATGTTTGCATTATGTATGGAAGAGGGTAGAATAATAGGGGGGGGTGGTGGGAGCATGGGCAGCATGGAGTGTGCGAAGTCCGAAACACAGCCGTATGCACATACTATCCCTGGCTGCAAACACAAGAATGGGTGGCTACAAACCTGCTCCTAAACCACAATAGGGGTAATGCCCTGACTTATGATCCCTGCCTTTGGATAACCTGTGTGAATCTGTATAGCTGTGAGGTATTGCCACAGCAAGATAAGGCCATGCTGTCATGTTGATGGATGTACAAGTATGGGATCCTCTGCCACCACAGTACCAAGGTGCTGAACCAGTTACACAGACCTAGCAGCAAGTGTCTGAAGCTCCCCTTCCAGAATAGCATGAGTTTGCATGAATATGTAAGCATTTGACCACAATACTGGACATAGCTGCATTTACCCTGTGTTCCCCAGGACATGACTGTGAGCAAATATGTCTATCTGTCAATACTTGATGACATAACACATCACAGTGTATAACAGTACACATGTCTGGATATCTCTACTAACACCAGGACCGTGTAGCAGAAGCAGCACAGACATAATTAGATACAGTAACCCACTATCCCTTGTCTATTTTGACCCCATATTGTCAACTGATCTACAGATATCCTGCAGAAACAGTTTGCTATCTGTAGGTGTAGAACACAAAAGTCTGCACTGGAGTACAATCTACCTGGAATGGATTCACACATTCAATACACAAGGTCATACTGGGCATGCTCCTACACAGAGAAATGAAGGCAATGTCAGACAACAAAATACTGAAAGGTCATACTGGGCATGCTCACATACTTAAAGAAATGAAGCCCATGTCTGGCAACAACAGTGGACCATACATATCTGACAGTTGCAAATGTTAGTGCATACACTCCTCAGTATGAACCAGTCATGCTTTGCACACACATTGGATAGGAATACACCGATATATCCAAGGACAACACACTATAATATGCCAAAGGTACACATACATAGATGTGTGGAAGAGGGTGACAGTGACAAAGATCCATCCATCATAAGGCCTGTTCCAGCCAGCACACAGCCTGATGGCTACAACCACATGATGTGTAAATATCACTCACCATAGACATTTGCCTCTGGAATCCCTCAGCATTATAGACTCTGTGGTGCTAGTGCTAACTGAGCAACATGACTGTACAAGGCAGTAGTCATCTAGCAGTTGTATACATGTACCTGTGGAATATAAACCTGTGTGTGCCTGAGTGTGGTGTGTCTGCCTCTAGATTAATGGGTTATGGCCCATGCACACACACTACCCTCCCCATTGCCCTACTATGGCAAGCCTGCTGATGTCGGTCACTTTGAAATACACCTTTGAGAAATGAGTAGCCTAGTATTCTCTGTGGCACGTCCTATAACTGCATACTGCCATATTGTAATAAACTAGTAAAGTAGGAGTTCTAATCCCAGATGTGGTAAGTGTGTGTGTGTTTGTCTGTATAGGGATCAATGCTTTTTAGGCTAGTCACACTCACTACAATTCAAATGCCCTACTTTGGCATACCTGCTGATGTCATTCACTTTGAAATACACCTTTGGGGAAGACATTGTTCACTAATTTCCATGGTGCATTAATGCTGTAGTGTGATAAACTAGTTAGGTAGGAGTTAAATTCCCAGAGGTGGCGAGTGTGCATGTGTGTGTGTGTTTGTCTGTGTAGGGAGCATTGCTTTTGAGGCCAGTCACAGTCACTACAACTTCCAGTGTCCTTCTTTGGCAAGCCTGCTGATGTAACTCACTTTGAAATACACATTTGGGGAAAGGGTAAAAAAAAGGAACCAAAAAAAAAAATTTAACCTTGAAAGGTCATATTTTTGGGCCCCATGCTCAAAAAAATACTTAAAGGGAAATTTTTTTGAAAAGCCCAAAATTGGTTCTTTGGAAAAACAAAACAGTTTTTGGGGGGAAAAAACCCATCCCCCCCCCCCCCCCCCCCCCCCCCCCCCCCCCCCCCAAAAAAAAAAAAAAAAAAAAAAAAAAAAAAAAAAAAAAAAATTTTGACAAAATTTGTCTAAAACCTAGTTTTTGAAATCATTTTGGGAAATGGTAGCATTTGGCCCCATAATTCCAAAGTAAAAACTATTTTAAAGAGGATTTCAATCCAATTAAGGTGTTTTTTGGCTGTTAACAATGTGGATACACCACAAATTTTAAATCCCTACTTTATACCTGTGTGCATTCACTGAAAACAGGGGGAAGAACAACGTATTAATCTGAGTTGATACATTAGGTGGATAACCCCTGGGGCTGTGTGGTTTTTGTCTGTAAGAAATGTTTAGGCCATCACTACCCCATCCCCTTTGGGCAATTGATTCACGAAATACCCCTTTTGGGGAAAAGACCCAGAAATCCTGTTTTTCCATAACAATGATGAAAAACTATTTAGGTAATTTTTCCCAATGATTTTGTCACAATGGGCAGTCACACTCACTAACAAATCCCCACTTCAACCTGTATTCACCTTGAAAACACCTTTGGGAAGAAAAGTAATCGGGGATTAAACTGAAAGTGGTCATAAGGTGGGGCACCCCAAAATCGGATGTTGTGTTTGTTTGTCTGTAAAAATGTTTTGGGGCCCATTCACAGTCAAACAACCCCTTCTTTTAAACAAATAAAAACAGGGACATATCCAAATGGGCCATCCTAAAATTGCATGCAGTGTAAAAAACAGTTAGGTAGTCACCCAATTTACATTTTTGTTGAGGGAATTAAAAACAACCCAAAAATCCAAATTTTCCAAATTTTGGCATACCTTTGAAATTTATTGAAATTGGGGAAAAAAATAAAACCCGGGGTTTGAAATATACATAAAAAATAGGGAATTGAACCCGGGTGGGGAAAACAGGGTTCAAAAATCACCATTATTTGGCAATTTAAAATTTAAAAATTTTTTTAAAAAAAAAGGATCCAAACCAAAAATTACAACATTATTAAAACAAACCATTGATTTTAATTTGATTCATGTAAATTTTGGATATTCACAAAAAAAAAATCAAAGAGTATGACTCATTAATTTGTATACACAGGACATTGGCCCTTTTTGCCAACGACTAAAAAAACCATAATGTAAAAGAAATTTGAAATTAAACACAACAAAAAAAGGGAAAAAAAAATTTTAAAATTAAAATTTTAAAAATTCAAATTTTTGTTAGAAAATTTCAAAAAATTTTGATTGGTTTGGCCCCAAAGAAAATACAACTTTTTAATAAAAAATCCTGGTGATTGTAATTTGGAAATATGTAGATTAACAATATTAAATATTATAAAAAATGACAATAAATTAAGGTGTGGGGTCCTTGAAATGCCCTTGCAAAAGTTTTTAAATTAACCCCTTTTATGTATTATTAAATACATTTGGGAAAAAACCCAGTAACCTTGTGCTTTATAATTTAATTTATTAATTTTTGTAGGGTTTTCCCCCAACAGGGCAAGTTGATGTTTTGGGTTTGTTGTGTAGGGTTTTTGAATTCACAGTATAAACCTATCCCCTATTTCAATTATGTATTATTTGAAATACCCTTTGGGAAAGTGTGAAATCCATGTGTGTCCTATAACTGAATGCTGTAGTGTGTAACTAGTTAAGGTTTATTGAATGGAATTTGGGGTTTTCTGTGGGGAAATTTTGGGGCCCTTCCCGCAAAAACCTCCATTCCCTACGGGGTTTGATTCATTCCTTGAAATACCCCTTTTGGGGGAAGAAAGCCAGAACCCTTGGTCCTATAAATGTGTAGTGTATATTTTTAAAGGGTTCATTACAGGGCAAGGTGGATGTTTGTTTGTCTGTGTGGGGACAATGCTTTGAGGCCATTCACAGTAAAACAACCTCCATTCCCTTTTTTGGCAAGCCTGCTGATGTCATTCTTTGAAATACACCTTTGGGAAGGGAGTCCATAATTTGGGGCCTATAACAGTGTAATGCTGTAGTGTGATATATTTTGTGGGATTCTATTCCCAAAATAAGTTTGTTTGTGTAGGAGCAATGTTTGAGGCCATTCACAGTCAATACAACCTCCATTCCCCTTCTTTGGCAAGCCTGTGATGTCCCTTTGAAATACATTTGGGAAGGGAGAGTAACCTTGGTACCCTTAACTAATTGTGTGTAAATTTTGGGGGGTTTCCCAATGACAGGGCAAGAGTGGTGTTTGTTTTTTTTGTAGGGGTGTTTGAGGTGTAACAACTACTATTTGGAGTGGGTTTTGAAATTTTTAAGGGGAATAGTAAATTCCATTTAAAAAATAACAGTGAAAAAGCGAGGGCTGGGTTGAATCCACCCCGACATCAAGGCCGGGGGAAAAATTTCCCCCTTTTTAAGGCATCCCCCAATTTCAAAACAACCCCAGGGCCCTTTTTGGAGCTGCTTTTGCCCCGAATAACCTTGGGGAAGGATACAGACATGGCCCTTTCCCATATACAATAGGAAAAAACAGAAGAAATTTTTCCCAGCCCTGCAACAACTGTGTGCCATCAAATGTGCCCCCACAAAGGCATAATGCCTTAAACATCCCCCTTAGGACAGATGCCACGAACCGGGAATACCTTACATGTAAAATTAGGTGCATAAACCCTTGATTACCCAAGGGGCCCTTCACATCTATAAACAATCTACAAACATGAGACACCCCGGGAAATTTACATGTATGAAATGCAGGGATGCACATCCAACCCCACCATGTCATGGACATGCACATCATGGCACTGCAACATGCAACACAAAGAACCCAGATGCGGGATTAAATAATACCCCCCTGGGGAATGACATTTGCCACACTGCAGACCTTTTATGTGGTGATGCCAAGGTATCCCCTTCACCTAGCCTTGTACAGCCTTCTGGCACAGTCAACCCCCAACACCTGTGAAACAATCCACCCATGCATGTATACTGGCACTGTGTCTGTGTGTGGGGAGTTTTGTTTTAACCCATTCACCACTACAACCCCATTGGCCTACTGCAGGGCCCTGATGTCAGACCCCCACATACCCTTTCCCCATATATAATGGATAACCCTGTGGTGCATGTGATATGTATTTAATGGCAAACAAAGTTGGGAAGTCTACCTGCCCCTGCCAACTGTGTTTTGTCCCTGAGAGGGGGCTGTGTTACTGCCCTGTTCATGGGGACAGGCATTTTACTCACCACCTTATCCCTTATATCACTGTTGAAATGTCACCACCAGCAGTTTCTTTGGACAGCCCCCAACATTTTTATGGTGCATGCAATAACTGCATAGAGTGATATAAATTAATCAGTCAAAAACCCCACTGGAAGGTGTGTATACAAACATCCTTGGGTTTTTACCCCCCCTCTTTTTTTGTCCTTTTTTCTTCTATACTCGGGGGATGGGGAAATACCTGCTTTGCTTGGGCAGCAGTTTGTTTTTGTAAGTGATCCATCAGCTGATGGCCTGCATAACTCGGCTGAGATTTTAAACAGTTTTAAATTCCATAGCCATGCATGCATACTCCAACATCTGGGCCTTGGGTGGGGCTTTTCATTCACTGTGAGCAAGACCCTGGTATTTGGCAAAAGCATCACAGATCAGAAGCATAGTCTGGGGATTGCAGTCAAAATTACCCAGGGTTACTGACTTCAATCTCATAACATATTTCCAAACCCTGGTATGACAGTAAATGTTTTCACAGCAACATGCCAATACAGTTTTTGGGCTCCACCCAAAGTCTGTAAACCCTTTATACAAAACATGCAGAGGTATATGTTTGTACCCCATTTTTTAAATATCCTGTCCAGTCAGATAACAGACTGTAGTTATGTATACTGGGGTTATTTCTGAGGACATACAGGGGATTCTTGGTGGGTACTTTTCTGTGTACATGGTGATTGTTGACAGTATGTGTTTTTGTACACCTTGGTGTGACAGACGGGGAGATTTGTTTTTGGTCTTTTTCATCTGATGTTACATGCTGCCCCATGTTGGTCCCCTGTTTTTTGTAAAACACACACATGCCCCATACCACAGACAGGCATAACCACATGTTTTTCCCCTTTTATGTAGGGTTAGTGTTTACATATGGGTTGTTTATCAGACAGTCCATTTTCTTTTCGTTTTAATGTGGCTGTGGCTTTTACATTGGTTGTGGGTTACTTTTCACATGTCTTTTAATTCTGTGACATGCTGAAATGCATATTTGCAGGTACATTTTATTCCCCTCTGTAGCCCATTTTGTGGAGTCTGAGTTTGACAGTGTTTATAAATGCTAGCAGCTGAATTTAAATGGGTTATGTCCAATTTGAAAATATGTCCCACCAAAACTGGTATTTCACAGGGGATTTTACAGATGATGTCACTAATACGGGTATTGGCCATGTGGCACAAGGTAATGAGTCAGGACAATTTTGTGAATGCAAAAGGGGCTTTTTTCATATTTACATATACCCATGTACATGTTTTAAATCCAATTGTCAGATGTGGCCACATGTTTTGAAAGGGGATCTGTGTAAAATGACCACAGAGTGCCAGACTACATATATTTCATTTTTTGGAGTCCACAGGATCATTATGTTTGGGACATATGCCCTTTGGGATGTCTGTCACCAATGAATGCCAGATGTGCCTCCACACAAATGTCTGTTAAGAAAACCCCTGACAGAAAACATTTACATATATACCTGCTTAAAAATGTTTTTATAAGATTGGGACTATTTGCGAGGACCCTTTTCTACTTTTTAAATATATGTATATTATATATATATATATATATTTTCCTTGGGTTTAAAAAGTTTTCTTCCTGTCCTCTGTAACAAATACATGTTTTAAAAATAAAATTTTTTGGTTTCCCAGGGAGTTAACCCCTTTTATTTTTTCCTAGCATTAAAACCCAATGATGTTTTTGTCTAAATGTATATTAATATAATTCCTAATTGTAACAACAAATAACTTTGGGAAATTTTTTTTTGTAATATGTCTGCAAATATCTGAGGGCAACTTTTTGAGAACCCCTTTAATGTATGTGTATTTTGACATTTTACATAGTGTGTCTTTCTTACATAATGAATGTATAATATTTAAATATATGTCTTTTTGTTTATATTCTTTATTTTTAACACATATATTCAATTATTATTTTTTTGACAATTTTTATTTAATGTTTTTTTATACATATAAATTTTAAAACAAAAGTTTGTTGTTTTGTTGTAACTTACCCTAAAGTATATATTAATTATATCTATTATATATATATATACTATATATATATTTTATATATATATATATATATATATATATATATATATATATATATATATACAAATAAATATAATATATGTATATTTAAATATACATTTATTATGCACATTTTTAAAATCACATATATACAACATAAATATATATCTATTAGATATGTATGAAATATAGTTATAGACTCATATATACATAAATATATATTTTTAATATGTTACAATATTAATAATATATATATATATATATATATCTGTATATAAAAAATTAAAATATATATAAAAAAGATCTAAAATGGCCATATATATGATAAAAGTTTTAAAATTTTGTATGAATATATATTTTATGTACATGTAATTTTCTACATTTTATATGTATTTTCCTTTCCTTTGAAAACATTTTTTGGTGTAACCTTCCCAGATGTATCATTATGTATCTGATATGTGTATATTTAGATAAAAACATATGTGATGCAACAGTAATATCAAAAAAGTACTACACAATTGTGGAAGTAAAGCAATTGTTCAATACTATTCTTTTTACTGACAGATATATTGGAAAACAAAACCCACAGTGTCATGTGTAGTGGTTAACTTTTGGACTATAGTGGGGCCCTTTTCAAGACCCAGGGCTGTTTATTTTTTGGGGAAAAAGGGCTTTTGGAAACAGAGTGGTTAAGGCATTTTTGGGGTTTAAAGTTTTTGGGAAGCTAATTTGGGCAAAGGTTAAATGAAGGCTTACACCATGGGTTTCCCCCAATGCAAGGGCCAGCTGTATATTGCAAAGGGATCCCCTTAAGCATGGCTCAGCCCTGGTAACCAGTGCTCACACCCAGTCTGAAAAATAGCAGGGTAATGACATCTTAATAAGTGTATGTAATCCATGTACAAACATGCATCTATGTGCTGTCATTACAGTAGCAAGGGGGAGTGTATGTCTGGGACCAATATAAGCCCTGCACCTTTACCCATGTAAATGTGTTACATCAAGGGTAGTCCCAGGTGTGTCACACTGGCATGTTTTATTTTTAACTACTGTTGACATTTTTCCCAGGCAAGAGTAGATTGTAAATGTAGTACTGACAACAAGCATGCAGGCATAGCTGGACTCTGGGGCCTCACTGTTGTGTGAGCTGTGTCACATATTTTCCCCTACTGGATAATGATCTGACAGGGGAAGTAACTGAGACTACTGTCTGACAGCACAGTGGGCTTCCAACATGTAGTAATGGCATACTTTTGCAGATGTCTGTCTTACACATTCACCCTACTGCATAGCTACTTGCCAAGTGATGTCTGTCAGTCCCCAGATGTGCAGAGGGCAGGTATCCAGTTTGGGATATGTACAAACCTATGCTTGACTGACACTGATTCTCCCCAGCTGTGTTATAACTGGCACATATAGGAGACAACACCGCCCCAATGCCACAGGTCCCACTACACTACCACAGTCAACAGAACATGCTTGTACAGGTCTCCATCACAGACACTAACCATTTTTGTAATACATGTTGCATACATGTCAACTGATCACCTAGGGCCATTTGCAGGAGGCACCCAGAGGATTGGCTGATGCATGTCACTCTCCCCTGAGGGTCACCACAGTGTTCTGTATAGATTGCCTGCTGGCACATGGGGTCATTACCACTCCCCACCCCCTTTCTCTCCATGGACAAACCCGGTACACACCTATGACACCTGCAGGATGCACCCCAGTACGACAAATATTTTAAATGTGCATTACTGAGATAAGTGTCTGGGGAGTACATGTAGTTGGGAATACCATGGGGGCCCTTTCACACCACTGCAACACCCATTGATAGAAAGATGTCTGCTGCTGTCCCAGACTTAATTTACCCTTTATCCCCCCTTTAATGGCTACATGAGCCTTGCAGAAAGAAAAAGTTTGTACAAAGGGGTTAGGCAGGGGATACCCATTGATTTCCCAAAGTGTGTGTTGGGGCATGTCTGTATATCTGTAACAGCATTGAGGCCAATACTTATTAAAATGCATTGCCACACAGAGAAATAGTGTTGTTGCTCCCATAGGTGACATGACAATGCACCCCCTACTATGCCTGTGGCAGGGCTTTGATGCATACCCCTTTATACCACTGGGGGTGTACAAGGGGTTTTAAGTTGTTGTGATGGTGGGTCAGAGTGTCATCAGGGGTTTCCAGTTATCCACGGGGTTGGGGGTGCTTTTACACTGTCATTACACAGGGTACATCATGTCCCATGAAATGTATGGTACCACTGTCAATAAACCATACAGGTAACTGATACCAAAATCCACCCCAGTTATCATGTGCTGTGTGAGCCTATTACATTGGACACATGACAATTTAATGATGGGCCCCGGTCTCATGTTTTCTGCCTGTTTTTTTTTAATGTATATGATGGTATGTCCACTTGTATTGTCCATAAAAAACCATTACACCCCCATTCATATGTACATGTCTGGGGATGTTCTGCATGAACTTTAACCGGGAACACACCTCACCCAAACGCTGTGTGGTGTGTGAATGAAACCACACTAAATTACATACCAGGTATCTATGTGTTGTTAAGAAGAGTTTTAATGTGGATGGATCACATCGGGTTTGGGATTATACATCCCAGGGGTCACCTGTCCATGTGGGCATAACTGTTATACAAACCTGTGACATGTGTTCAACTGTACCCGGGATTTTACAGCCAGGGTGTCACCACGGGCCATACCCTTGTAATATGACTGCAGCCCATCCTCCTGTGAAAATGTACACCTACAAACAAATGGAAACTTTTGGAGCCCCTACCTTTACAAAGCTATAATGCTTTGTAAACAGCTACACTACCTGAATGTATCATTCATTACACCTGAAACATGTTACACAGTAACATTGGTACACTGTAGTACAGTCACTGTGCATCAAAACCCTATTACCTGTGCATATGTTAATGAGGGATGGGGACAGGTATCATCATATGCAGGGGGTGTTGTTGGTTTGCCAAAAGGGGGGTCCATTTTACACCATGTGTGGTGAGGGTAATTTAGTTAAAAGGGGTGTGGTGTGGGGGGGTTTTGCCCTAGGTGTGTTTATATGTGTTTTATGCATGCACACATTCTGCCATGTGGCTGCCCAAAAGGTTTTTTTGGGACAGCTGAACCATCCCTGGGGGGTGCAGTTAAACCCCCACACATGGATTTGCCTGCCAGGGCCCAGGTACGGGCCTTGTGCTACTTGATGATGACAGATGTCTGCTGGAACCAGGCCCCCGGGACGGGCCCGGGCAATGGCTGTTGGGGTGTGGTGTGGCCCCTAATGCTGGGCTGGTACTCCCACATGTTGGTGTCCCTGTCCATAACCCACCACTGTTGGTGTTTAACCCCCACAGGGCCATCCCACTCCCACCACATGTTTTTGGAAAAACCATGGTGGAAGGCCCTTTCTCCCCCAACTGCCCCCAATGCCCTTTAAAATCGGGGCCCCGGGTTCTGGAAGTTGTTGCAAAGATAGAGCAGCCCTCTGCACCCTGGCCCTGTCTGGTGTACATTCCATGCCTGCCCCCCATACAGCTGAAACATGCACCTGGTGGAAAGTTGGGGCACATCTGCCAGGGCATGATGCCCACAGTACCATGAGAAATGCATCCTATGGTCCTGTGAATCTGGCTGCTGTGCCCAGACACAGTGGGCATAGATACCACCCCCTGTGCACTGCCACCAACCCAATTTTCCTTGCGGCCCACTGGTGAGGGGGTTGTATAGGCACAACTGTAGGGTTTGGGGCAAAAATGTCAAAATGGGGTTTCCCCCCAAACCCCCTTTTTGTGCCTCAACATTTCTATCATCATCTGTGTTGTATGGACACCATCAGATTGGGGGGGGCCCCTGCCCACCTACCACCTGTGAAAACAAGAAATGCATTTTAAGACCTGAAAGCAGATAACAGTACACACACACACACACACACACAACACACACACACACACACACACACACACACACATTAGCATAATACCTACCTGCCCCTGAGTTTAAGACAGTCCCACATTTATTCAAAGTTCCCATCCTGCATCCACTTGGTAACATACACTCATTAATACCACTCTTTAATTTATCATTCCTCTAAATGTAGATGGTGATCACAAACAAGACCTGTTACCTTTCCCCCTTTGATAGTGAGGTTTTACATGGCCTCACTGTTCCAAGTGTTCAGGGGTTGTCTGGACATCATGAGCATTTTTGGGTACTTCACTCCATAATGTCACCACTAGTGTCATACATAACTATTGCTCAGTACATGCCAGATTTGCTCAATCAACTTATCTGGAAAAAGTAATATATGGATACATGGTGTTGTCAGAACCCAATGCATCTGTACTGCATGGGTGTTGTTCCCCTTTCTTGATTGAAAGGGTATCCCTGTCTAGTTTCCTCCCAATGCATGTTCCATGCTACGACCTTATTATACTATAGGCTTATTAATCAGACAAGTATTCCTGTGTCCATTTTCAGTCCCTGTCCATGAATATCAAAAAGGGGGGTACTATATGAACCCACAAAACCCCATGTGCATAAAGGACACCCACACAAACACAAAACATGACAAAACATCCATGCAATTCCCCTACCCCCACCCACCAGATTGCAACAGACAACAAAACACACACACACCACATGAGGTTTAAAAACACAGTCCTCCCATTACCCATCTGTCAACATGCATAATATTATCAACAGCATGCAGTGCACTATAGTCAATCAGCAACAGTATACATGTGTTGATGCTTTTTTAAGGTGATGCCCCTTCCCTGCACCCATGTAAAAAGTATTTTTGCTGCACCATGTACTGTGCACCAAAACCCCACAGGTGTACAAACCATTGCTGAATGTGTACTGTTTCAGTTTTTCTGCCTAATGCTCACAGCCCCCATTTTAAAATACCTGGGGTGATATTCAATGCATTTTTAAAAGCCTGTTTTCTGGTTTAATCTCAAATCGTGAAAAGTATGACCCAAAAACTATTACACTGACAACCATCAACCTTTGGGGAGTGTCACACCCATTGATATATCCTTTATATGCCCAACCAATAAAAATAACAACCATTTCCCCAATTGTCTTTTTGAAAATTTTTCACCCTCCTTTTGGTTGGTGTATCAACAATTCACCCTGATGGTCAAAACCCACCTGCAAAATTTCAAACACCCCCAAATGCACCAAGAAAAATACCACAACAATTCACAATTAAAACATTTTTTCCCCAAAACCCCCATTAAAAAACCCTTACAATTTGCTACTTTGATCTTTTTCACCATACATTCAACAAATCCCACAAAACACACAATGTTTATATTTTAAAAACCCCCACCAATAATTTTTTATCACACAACCAAGCACAATTCATGTGAATTACTGATGGTACCATATTGAAAAGTGATTTTTGTTTGTACACAAACCTGCATTTGTATGTAATTTTGTATTTGGGAAAAAAATAAACCCCCAAAAGTAAAATTTTTAATATTTTAACATGATGTGATCCTTTTTGTATAAAATGAAAAGATATTTGGGTATGTATTGGTTGACATTTTTGTCCAAAGTAATCAAAAGAACAACATGTACAAAATTATTTTACAGCAATTTGGATGGAATATAATTTTATGTGTAATTAAATGTATGTTATTTTACATTACATTATTAAACAACCATGATTTTTGCAATGTTTATACCATAATTAAAAAATTTAAAACCTGATAAAATTTTACATATGCAATCTTAAAAAACAAGTTGTGGATTTCAAAAACAATGTTTCGATGGTGTCAAAATTCCTAAATGTTTTTGTATGTATTACACACATCACACCGGCAATCAGACCGATTTATATGCCAACCCCATCAATGCATATTAACATTACATCCTGATTCAATGTTTTTCCCCATGCGTGTTAACAAAGTTTGTTGTGCAGATGCATCACTTCAGATGTGTGCCTTGGTTTGTTTCACCTATTGTTATTTTACTAAGCTCACATTCCTGGGAGGGGTTCAAACTTGCACCATATTCAGCTGCCCTACACTGCCCCCCCTCTGCATGATTTCAAGGTCAGTGAATCCTTGGAGTTCCCCTGTTCACTATTGTGTGGGTTTTTCATTACAGTTCTGAAACCTACTGTTGGAACCCATTCACATCCTTAGGTCCCCGAGTCCTGTGGCATGTACACCTCCCACCTTAGCCTTTTGCAGATGCTTTACATGGCCTACACATTGTCATTTGCAGTGTCCCCAAAAAATTTTAATGTAAGCCTGTCCCACTTACTGCAAACATACAGATGTCACTGGCCAGTACAAAGGGGATGGCCTGAGGTGGGGTACTTTTTGCAAAACCCTGTTTTTAAAATACTGTCTGTAGGTTTCAAATGGTCTGGACACCAACTTGCCCTGATGTTGGGGGCCTCTTCTGATGCATACAACCTTAAAGGCTCTATTTTCCTGTGGACAACCCATTTTTTAACCCATAGGCCATGTTCAATAAAATTTTCCCTGGGGGGAACCAATTGCTGGAATTTGACCCCCCGTTTGTGGCATGTTGGGGACTCCCATTTTATGTAACATTTGTCTTGGGTGGATTTTTTATTTCCTACTACCTGTCCCATACATTTCCCATACATGATTCTGCATGTTTCCATGGCATATGCAATGGTGGTATGGACATTTCAGCTCATGGGTTTATGTTTTACCCCCGCCATTCATGAAGTGTTTTCAAGTGACACCTCCCGTTCAGGTAATTTACAGAGGCCAAAATTTGGAAGAAACCATGGGGGCATTGGGGTGGTGCACATTTCCCTACAAACATCAGGCAGTACCTAACACTGTTCCACTATATTTTTTATTTAAATATTTATTTTTTTTATTATTCCCCATATTTTCTGCCCTAAAGTTCCCTATTCAACAGTGCTCATGTTGGGCCACTTTCAGGGTTAAGGGTTTTGGACCACAGTTGATTGCCAAGTGAGCTGAAAGTTCCATTTAAAATGGTATATACACTGGAGCACAAAGGGTGAGTTTTACATTTTCCCACTGTACCTTGTCCCACCCTTATTTACCCTGTGGAAAATTTGCAATACAGGTGGTTTCTTCAGGGTTGTCCTTCAGAGCCCCCCATGGGAAATGTGTCAGTGGTTAAAAACAATTGTGAACATTTGGCATGCATTTGGGATTTAGATGGCATGGAATATACCATACCATTCATGACCGGTTAACATATAAACCCAAATCACCACTAAGGGGCTCCTTTTACCAAGGGGGCCTAATGATGTAATGTGATGTGGCCAAGCTGTGGCACTACAGGGTTCATTTTATTCACCAGTACAAGTCCAAATATAAGTTATGCCTTGTTTATTTAATTACAGTATTATATTATATTTTAATTTATTTTATATTATAAATATTTATACATCTCCAAAAATGCAGACCACCTTACAATGGATGCCAACATTTTACTGTGGCCCTGGGCCTTACCTGCAGCCTACCAGGGTGGACACCCCCCCCTGGGTCCCCAGTTTTTGTCAGGCAGGTCCCGGGCTGGCAATTTCCCAACATGTGGTGGTCAGACTTGAAGGCCCTCAGCACACAAAAGGGTTCCACTGCTTGCCAGCCTTTTGGGAGGCACTTTGACCCTGTGGCTAGATCTTCCCAGGGGGTTCCTTGGCTCATGGGTTCCTGCCCAAAACCTGTGTACTGTTTGGGGGGTTTTAAAATTTTATTTTCCCCAATACATTAACCGCCTCATTTCCTAAAGACAAAAGTGGAAAAAGGTCTGACAACCATCAGCAATTTTATTTTTAATCCAAATTTGTTCCCCACCCTACAACCAAAATGTTAAAATAATAGGGATTTTAAGTTATAATTAAAATATTTATTTTAAAGTTTGTGTTGTGTTTTGTGTTTGTGGGGAATATATTGTTTTATATATTTCCCCCATGATTG